>NC_048578.1:29492459-29777459 GCF_013265735.2 Oncorhynchus mykiss | reverse complement strand
AGAGAGACTGTGGGGGAAAGAGAGGTGGGAAGATAGAGGACAGGAGAACGGTGACAGAGAGGGAAGAGAGACGGTGGGGGAAAGAGGGAGTAGGAGGGAGGAGAAGAGAGCGTTGACAGACAGAGAGGGAAGAGAGATGGAGTGGGGGAAAGAGTGAGTAGGAGGGAGGAGAAGAGAGCGTTGACACACAGAGAGGGAAGAGAGACGGAGTGGGGGAAAGGGGGAGTAGGAGGGAGGAGAAGAGAGCATTGACAGACAGAGAGGGAAGAGAGACGGAGTGGGGGAAAGAGGGAGTAGGAGGGAGGAGAAGAGAGCGTTGACAGACAGAGAGGGAAGAGAGATGGAGTGGGGGAAAGAGGGAGTAGGAGGGAGGAGAAGAGAGCTGTGACAGAGAGAGGGAAGAGAGACGGAGTGGGGGAAAGAGGGAGGAGAGGAGAGCTGTGACAGAGAGAGGGAAGAGAGACAGAGTGGGGGAAAGAGGGATGAGAGGAGAGTGGTGACAGACAGGGACAGTTCTCTCCTCTAACTCTTTAATCTCTCTGAGCCACAGGCAGAAGCAAAGACTAGTCAGCACCTCTGCTGCCAACTTCCCCTTTCTCTCTCTCTCCCTCTCTCTCATCCTCTCTCCCTCCCTCCCTCTCACTCATCCTCCCTCCCTCCATCTCTCTCATCCTCTCTCTCTCCCTCTCTCCCTCCCTCTCTCTCTCCCTCTCTCACTCATCCTCTCTCCCTCCCTCTCGCTCATCCTCCCTCCCTCCCTCTCTTCCTCCCTCTCTCCCTCCCTCTCTCTCATCCTCCTGCCCTCCCTCCCTCCTATCCTCTCTCCATCTCTCTCTCATCCTCCCTCCCTCCCTCTCTCCTATCCTCTCTCCTTTCCTCTCTCTCATCCTCCCTCCCTCCCTACCTCCCTCCTATCCTCTCTCCCTCTCTCCCTCCCCCTCCCTCCTATCCTCTCTCCCTCCCTCTATCTCATCCTCCCTCCCTCTCTCTCTCATCCTCTCTCCCTCCTTTCCTCTCTCATATCACTCTACATCTGACCTTTTCTCTCATCATTTTTCTCACTCAAATGTTTACCCTCTATTTTTATCCTATATTTTTACTATCTATTACTCACTCTGACCCACTCTCACTCTTTTTTTATTTATCTCTCACTGAACCCACTCACTTCTTTATTTTGTCTCTCTCTCCACCTCCATCTCCACCTCCCTCTCCTTGTCTTCCTTGGCGGTAGTCTGGAACCAACAGGACCCTGAACAGCTTCTACCCCGAAGCTATAAGACTGCATAATGACACTACCCACTCACACTGAACTCTACCCACACACTAGACTTTTCCCACACACTGAACTCTACCCACACACTGGACTTTACCCACACACTGAACTCTACCCACACACTGAACTCTGCCCACACACTGAACTCTACCCACACACTGGACTCTACCCACACACTGGACTCTACCCACACACTGGACTCTACCCACACACTGGACTCTACCCGCACACTGGACTCTACCCACACACTGGACTCTACCCACACACTGGCCTTTACCCACACACTGGACTCTGCCCACACACTGGACTTTACCCACACACTGGACTTTACCCACACACTGGACTCTACCCACACATTGGACTCTACCCACACACTGGACTCTACCCACACACTGTACTTTACCCACACACTGGACTCTACCCACACACTGGACTCTACCCACACACTGGACTCTACCCACACACTGGACTCTACCCACACACTGGACTCTACCCACACACTGGAGTCTACCCACACACTGAACTCTGCCCACACACTGAACTCTACCCACACACTGGACTCTACCCACACTCTGGACTCTACCCGCACACTGGACTCTACCCACACACTGGACTCTACCCACACACTGGACTCTACCCACACACTGGACTTTACCCACACACTGGACTTTACCCACACACTGGACTCTACCCACACACTGGACTCTACCCACACACTGGACTCTACCCACACACTGGACCTTACCCACACACTGGACTTTACCCACACACTGGACTCTACCCACACACTGGACTCTACCCACACACTGGACTCTACCCACACACTGTACTTTACCCGCACACTGGACTCTACCCACACACTGAACTCTACCCACACACTGGACTCTACCCACACACTGGACTTTACCAACACACTGGACTCTACCCACACACTGGACTCTACCCACACACTGGACTCTACCCACACACTGGACTCTACCCACACACTGGACTCTACCCACACACTGGACTCTACCCACTCACACTCAACTCTACCCACACACTGGAGTCTACCCACTCACACTGGACTCTACCCACACACTGGACTCTACCCACACACTGGACTCTACCCACACACTGGACTCTACCCACACACTGGAGTCTACCCACTCACACTGGACTCTACCCACACACTCAACTCTACCCACACACTGGACTCTACCCACACACTGGACTCTACCCACACACTGGACTTTACCCACTCACACTCAACTCTACCCACACACTCAACTCTACCCACACACTGGACTCTACCCACTCACACTCAACTCTACCCACACACTCAACTCTACCCACACACTGGACTCTACCCACACACTGGACTCTACCCACTCACACTCAACTCTACCCACACACTGGACTCTACCCACTCACACTCAACTCTACCCACACACTCAACTCTACCCACACACTCAACTCTACCCACACACTGGACTCTACCCACTCACACTCAACTCTACCCACACACTCAACTCTACCCACACACTCAACTCTACCCACTCACACTCAACTCTACCCACACACTGGACTCTACCCACACACTGGACTCTACCCACTCACACTCAACTCTACCCACACACTGGAGTCTACCCACTCACACTGGACTCTACCCACACACTGGACTCTACCCACACACTGGAGTCTACCCACTCACACTGGACTCTACCCACACACTGGACTCTACCCACACACTGGACTCTACCCACACACTGGAGTCTACCCACTCACACTGGACTCTACCCACACACTGGACTCTACCCACACACTGGACTCTACCCACACACTGGACTCTACCCACACACTGGACTCTACCCACACACTGGAGTCTACCCACTCACACTGGAGTCTACCCACTCACACTGGACTCTACCCACACACTGGACTCTACCCACACACTGGACTCTACCCACACACTGGACTCTACCCACACACTGGAGTCTACCCACTCACACTGGACTCTACCCACACACTGGACTCTACCCACACACTGGACTCTACCCACACACTGGACTCTACCCGCACACTGGACTCTACCCACACACTGGACTCTACCCACTCACACTGGACTCTACCCACACTCTGGATCTACACATTCACGCATAATGACACTGACACCCCAACACATACAGCAAATCAAATCAAATTGTATTTATAAAGCCCTTCGTACATCAGCTGATATCTCAAAGTGCTGTACAGAAACCCAGCCTAAAACCCCAAACAGCAAGCAATGTAGGTGTAGAAGCACGGTGGCTAGGAAAAACTCCCTAGAAAGGCCAGAACCTAGGAAGAAACCTAGAGAGGAACCAGGCTATGTGGGGTGGCCAGTCCTCTTCTGGCTGTGCCGGGTGGAGATTATAACAGAACATGGCCAAGATGTTCAAATGTTCATAAATGACCAGCATGGTCGAATAATAATAAGCAGAACAGTTGAAACTGGAGCAGCAGCACGGCCAGGTGGACTGGGGACAGCAAGGAGTCATCATGTCAGGTAGTCCTGAGGCATGGTCCTAGGGCTCAGGTCCTCCGAGAGAGAGAAAGAAAGAGAGAAAGAGAGAATTAGAGAGAGCATACAGGACACCGGATAGGACAGGAGAAGTACTCCAGATATAACAAACTGACCCTAGCCCCCCGACACATAAACTACTGCAGCATAAATACTGGAGGCTGTGAATACAACAGGTGTGGACTTTACTGTGAAATGCTTACTTACGAGACCTTTCCCAACAATGCAGAGTAAAAAATTGAGACAAATGTGCACAAAAAAAATGTAAGTAAATAGTAACACAATAAAATAACAATAACGGGACTGTATACATGGAGAACTGGTACCAAGTCAATATGCAGGGGTACAAGGTGGTGGAGGTGATTGAGGTAATATGTACATGTTGGTAGAGGTAAAGTGACTAGGCAATCAGGATAGATGTGTGTGTGTGTGTGTGTGTGTGTGTTGAAGTGTCAGTGTAGTGTGTGTGTGTGTGTGTGTGTGTGTTGAAGTGTCAGTGTAGTGTGTGTGTGTGTGTGTGTGTGGAGTCCAGTGAGTGTGCATAAAGCAGGTGCAAGAGAGTCATTGCAGAAAATAAGAAGGGGGTCAATGTAAATAGTCTGGGTGGCCATTTGACAACCTGTTCAGCAGTCTTATGGCAGAAGCTGTTGAGGAGCCTTTTGGTCCTAGACTTGGTGCTCAGTCTATGACTTGGGTGGCTGGAGTCTTTGACAGTTTTTAGGGCCTTCCTCTGACAGCGCCTGCTATATAGGTCCTGGATGGCAGAGAGTTCAGCCTCGTTGACGTTCCCTCTTCACCACTGTGTTGGTGTGTTTGGTCCTCATTGATGTGGACACCGATGAACTTGAAACTCTTGACCCACACCGCTACAGCCCCGTCAATGCTAAACCCCTCCGTTTCCTGTAGTCCACAATCACCTCCTTTGTCTTATTTTTATTTTACCTTTATTTAACCAGGCAAGTCAGTTAAGAACAAATTCTTATTTTCAATGACGGCCTAGGAACAGTGGGTTAACTGCCTGTTCAGGGGCAGAACGACAGATTTGTACCTTGTCAGCTCGGGGATTTGAACTTGCAACCTTCCGGTTACCAGCCCAATGCTCTAATCACTAGGCTACCCTTACTGACGTTGAGGGAGAGGTTGTTGTCCTGGCACCACACTGCCAGGTCTCTGACCTCCTCGCTGTTGGCTGTCTCATCGTCAAAGGTGTTGGAGTAGTGCGTAGCCATGCAGTTGTTGTTGAACAGGGGGGACTAAGCTCTTACCCCTAAAGGGCCCCTGTGTTGAGGGTCAGCGTGCCGAATGTGTTGTTGCTTACCCTCACCACCTGGGGGCAGCCCGTCAGGAAGTCCAGGATCCAGTTTCAGAGGGAGGTGTTCAGTCCCAGGGTCGTTCGTTTAGTGATGAGCTTGGAGGGCACTATGGTGTTGAACGCTGCTCTGTAGTCAATGACCAGCATTCTCACTTAGGTGTTCCTCTTGTCCAGGTGGGAAAGGGCAGTGTGGAGTCCAATAGAGATTACGACATATGTGGATCTGTTGCGGAGGCATGCAAATTGGAGTGGGTCTAGGGTGACAGGGATGATGGTGTTGATGTGAACCATTTCAAGGCTTACAGATGTGAGCGTTCTTGGGCACAGGGACTATAGTGGTCTGCTTGAAACATGTACAGTACCAGGCAAAAGTGTGGAGATGCCTACTCATTCAAGGGTTTTTCTTTATTTGTACTATTTTTTACATGGTAGAATAATAGTGAAGACATCAACACTATTAAATAACAAAAATGGAATCATGTAGTAACCAAAAAGTGTTAAATAAATCAAAATATATTTTATATTTGAGATTCTTCAAAGTAGCCACCTTTGCCATGATGAAAGCTTTGCATACTCTTGGCATTCTCTCAACCAGCTTCATGAGGTAGTCACCTGGAATGCATTTCAATTAACAGATGTGCCTTATTAAAAGTTATTTTGTGGAAGTTCTTTCCTTCTTAATGTGTTTGGGCCAGTCAGTTGTGTTGTGACAAGGTAGGGGTGGTATACAGAAGATAGCCCTATTTGTTCAAATTGTCACGCCCTGATCTGTTTCACCTGTCCCTGTGATTGTCTCCACCCCCTCCAGGTGTCGCTTATTTTCCCCAGTGTATTTATCCCTGTGTTTCCTGTCTCTCTGTGCCAGTTTGTCTTGTATGTTTTCCAAGTCAACCAGCGTTTCTCCCGTTCTCCTGCTTTTTGCTATTCTCCTTTTTCTAGTCCTCCCAGTTTTGACCCTTGCCTGTTTCTGGACTCTGTACCCGCCTTCCTGACCTTTCTGCCTGCCTTGACCATGAGCCTGTCTGCTCGTACCTCCTGGACTCTGATCTGGTTTTGACCTTTTGCCTGTACAAGACCATTCTCTGGCCTACTCCTTTTGGATCAATAAACATTGTAAGACTCCAACCATCTGCCTCCTGTGTCTGCATCTGGATCTCGCCTTGTGTCATGATAAAATATTATGGCAAGAATAGCTCAAATAAGCCAAGAGCAACGACAGTCCAGACATAACTTTATGACATAAATTCCAGAACTTTTAAAGTTTCTTAAAGTGCAGTCGCAAAAACCATCAAGCGCTATGATGAAACTGGCTCTCATGAGGACCGCCACAGGAAAGGAAGACCCAGAGTTACCTCTGCTGCCGAGGATACGTTCATTAGAGTTAACTGCACCTCAGATTGCAGCCCAAATAAATGCTTCACAGAGTTCAAGTAACAGTCACATTTCAACATCAACTGTTCAGAGGGGACTGCGTGAATCAGGCCTTCATGGTCGAATTGTTGCAAAGAAACCACTACTAAAGGACACCAATTATAAGAAGAGACTTGCTTGGGCCAAGAAACAGGAGCATTGGACATTAGACTGGTGGAAATCTGCCCTTTGTTCTGATGAGTCCAAATTTGAAATTTTGGTTTCAACCTCCATGTCTTTGTGAGATGCAGAGTAGGTGAACAAATGATCTCCGCATGTGTGGTTCCCACCGTGAAGCATGGAGGAGAAGGTGTGATGGTTTGGGGGTGCTTTTCTGGTGACACTGTCAGTGATTTATTTAGAATTCAAGGCACACTTAACCAGCATGGCTACCACAGTATTCTGCAGCGATACACCATCCCATCTGGTTTGCGCATAGTGGGACTGTTATTTGTTTTTCAACAGGACAATGACCCAAAACACACCTCCAGGCTTTGTAAGGACTATTTGACCAAGAAGGAGAGTGATGGAGTGCTGCATCAGATGACCTGGCCTCCACAATCACCCGACCTCAACCCAATTGAGATAGTTTGGGATGAGTTGGACCACAGAGTGAAGGAAAAGCATCAAACGAGTGCTTAGCATATGTGGGAACTCCTTCAAGACTGTTGGAAAAGCATTCCTCATTAAGCTGGTTGAGAGAATGCCAAAAGTGTGCAAAGCTGTCATCAAGGCAAATGGTGGGTACTTTGAAGAATCTAAAATCTAAAATATATATTGATTTGTATAACACCTTTTGGTTACTACATTATTCCATATCTGTTATTTGATAGTTTTGATTATTTGATTATTCCACAATGTAGAAAATAGTAAAAAATAAAGAAAAACCCTTGAATTAGTAGGTGTGTCCAACATTTGACTGAAACTGTAGGTATTACAGACTGGACAAGGGAGAGGTTGAAAATGTCAGTGAAGACACATTCCAGCTGGTCATCGCATGCTCTGAGTACGCATCCTGCTAATCTGTCTGGCCCTGTGGCCTTGTGAATGTTAACCTGTTTAAAGGTCTTACTCACATTGCCTGCGGAGAGCGAGATCACACAGTCATCCAGAACAGCTGGTGCTCTCATGCTTGATTCAGTGTTGCTTGCCTCAAAGGAGCATAGAAGGCATTTAGCTCGTCTGGTAGGCTCACGTCACTGGGCAGCTCGCTGCGAGGTTTCCCTTTGTAATCCGTGATAGTTTGCAAGCCTTGCCACATCCAAAGAGTGTCAGAGCTGGTGTAGTAGGATTTGATCCTGGTCCTGTATTGACACTTTGCGGGTTTGATTTCTTATAAGTGTCAGGATTAGTGTCCCGTTCCCTGAAAGTGGAAGCTCTAGATTTTAGCTCATTACGGATGTTGCCTGTAATCCATGGCTTCTGTTTGGGGCATGTACATGCAATCATTGTGGGGACGACGTCGTCGATGCACTTATTAATGAAGCCGGTGACTGATGTGGTATACTCCACAATGCCATCGGATGAATCCCGGAACATAGTCCAGTCTATGCTAGTGAAACAGTCCTGTAGTTTAGCATCTGCTTCATCTGACCACTTCCGTATTGAGTGCGTCACTGGTACTTCCTGTTGTAGTTTTTGCTTGTAAGCAGGAATCATGATGATAGAGTTATGGTCAGATTTGCCAAATGGGGCCTCCAGAGTGGCGCAGCGGTCTAAGGCACAGCATCGCAGTGAGGCATCACTACAGCCCGGGTTTGATCCCTATTATCTATCCTGTTTCCCAGTCACTTTACCCCTACCTATATGTAAAGTACTTACCTCATACCTCTTCACATCAACTCAGTACTGGTACTCCCTACAGTATATATAGCCATGTTAGTTTATACTCCCTGTATATAGCCATGTTAGTTTCTACTCCCTGTATATATCCATGTTATGTTCTACTTCCTGTATATATCCATGTTATGTTCTACTTCCTGTATATATCCATGCTGTGTTCTACTCCCTGTATATATCCATGTTATGTTCTACTCCCTGTATATATCCATGTTATGTTCTACTTCCTGTATATATCCATGTTATGTTCTACTCCCTGTATATACCGGTAGCCATGTTGTGTTCTACTCCCTGTATATAGCCATGATAGTTTCTACTCCCTACAGTATATTTAGCCATGTTAGTTTCTACTCCCTGTGTATATAGCCATGTTAATTTTACTCGTTACTGTTATTCTTTATTCAGTGTATTTATTTATTTCTTGCGTCACTATTTATATTTGAACTCTGCATTGTTGGAAAATGACCTGTAAGTAAGCATTTCACTGTTAGTCGACACCTATTTTTTTATGAAGCTTGTGACAAATACAATTTGATTTGATTTGTAAGTGGTTATAGTGGTAGTATATGTATAATATACTGTAGTGGTAGTATATATAGCATACTGTAGTGATAGTTGTGGTATATATAGTACACTGTAGTGATAGTTGTGGTATATATAGTACACTGTAGTGATAGTGGTAGTATACTGTAGTGATAGTGGTAGTATATATAATAACTGTAGTGGTAGTATATATAGTACACTGTAGTGATAGTGGTAGTGTACTGTAGTGGTAGTGATATTATACATATGTTATACTGTAGTGATAGTGGTAGTATATATAGTAACTGTAGTGGTAGTATATATAGTATACTGTAGTGGTAGTATATGTATAATATACTGTAGTAATAGTGATATTCTACATATGTTATACTGTAGTGGTAGTAGTAGTATATATATTATACTGTAGTGGTAGTATATATAGTATACTGTAGTGATAGTGATAGAATATGTATAAAATACTGTAGTGGTAGAATATGTATAATATACTGTAGTGGTAGTATATACAGTGTACTGTAGTGATAGTGGTAGTATATGTATAATATACTGTAGTGGTAGTATATATAGTATACTGTAGTGATAGTGGTAGAATATGTATAATATACTGTAGTGGTAGTATATATAGTATACTGTAGTGAAAGTGGTAGTATATGTATAATATACTGTAGTGGTAGTATATATAGTATACTGTAGTGATAGTGGTAGAATATGTATAATATACTGTAGTGGTAGTATATACAGTGTACTGTAGTGAAAGTGGTAGTATATACAGTATACTGTAGTGATAGTGGTAGTATATGTATAATATACTGTAGCGGTAGTATATATAGTGTACTGTAGTGAAAGTGGTAGTATATGTATAATATACTGTAGTGGTAGTATATATAGTATACTGTAGTGATAGTGGTAGAATATGTATAATATACTGTAGTGGTAGTATATATAGTGTACTGTAGTGAAAGTGGTAGTATATATAGTATACTGTAGTGATAGTGGTAGTACATGTATAATATACTGTAGTGGTAGTATATATAGTCTACACAATTGTGGGAAGCATTGGAGTCAACATGGGCCAGCCTCCCTGTGGAACACATCCTGTAGAGTACATGTCCTAACAAAAGGCTGTACTGAGGGCAAAAGGGGTGCAACTCAATATTAGGAAGATGTTCTCTATGTTTTCTACTTTCAGTGTATAGGGAGTGTACTGTAGTGGTAGTGGTTGTGTATAGCACAGTGACCTTTCACAGCTTCTTACTGTCAACTCACATTGGCTGTGTCACCACCTCATCCATCAGACTCTGAGTGGCACAAAGAGGCTGGCACTTACCTCAGGACCACAGCAGCTGGGGCACGCCATGCCAACACAAGCACATGAAAACATGCACACACACACACATGTATGCACAAACACACACAGGAACACATACACAGGCACTCTCACACACATGACCGTACACACAAACGTACTCACACACACACACACACACACACACACACTAATCACTAATCATTGATTCCAGTCTTAACGTGTTCCTATTGATGGGATTCGGTAAGAGAATGATTACTTTTCCAAGTGCCGGTGTGCGCACTTCCGTACCACTGTGGAAACTACCTATTGTTGCTCGGCTGCTGAGACAGGAAGCACTTTTCACAACAACTCCTTGACACACATATTCCAAGTATTGCCTGAACAACTCACGCAAACACTCAAAAGTTACCAAAGACTCCAGCCACCCAAGACATGGACTGTTCTCCATGCTCTTGACTCCTAAATTGCTTTTATCCATTTATCACTGCCTAAGGGGTACGACGGACATACTGTCGGCTGCCAGGGGTTTCTCCTCAAACTAAGCCTGTACCTGGCCACAGTCCACCCAGCTCCATCTGACCGTGAGAAGAGTTACGCCCTCATCTCGTGCCTCACCGGGAAAGCCCCGGAGTGGGCCAGCGCTGTGTGTGGTGAAGAGGATGCGGCGTTGGACCATTTTGAGGAGTTCACCCGCCATTTCAGGACAGTATTCGACCACCCACCCGAAGGCAGAGCGGCAGGTGAGCGTCTCTACCATCTGAGGCAGGAGACGAGGAGCGCCCAGGAGATTACTCTGGAGTTTAGGACCCTGGCTGCCGGCGCTGGATGGAGCGACAGGGCCCTGATCGACCATTACCGCTGTAGTCTACGCGAGGACGTCCGTCGTGACCTGGCCTGTAGAGACACCACCCTCACCTTCGACCAGTTGGTGGACATGTCCATCGGGCTGGACAACATGCGGGCTACTCGTGGACGTCTAGATTGGGTCTGGTTGTTCCATCCTCCCACACCCTCTTGTACCCATGGAGTTAGCAGGGAGACCGGAGGGGGTTTCCGCTCGAGCACCATATGTGGTCGCAGAGGTCACACTGCTGGTCGGTGCCGGGTTGGTTCCTCTGGGAATCAAGGCATCAGGCAGGGCACTCTGGTGTCACCCCAGGTGAGTAGGCACCATTCTCATCCAGAGCGCTCTGTTGCACATATGTCTGTCTCTGTCACTTTTCCTGATTTTTTTTTTCTCCGCGTTCCCAGTATAAGGCGCTAGTAGATTCAGGCGTGGCTGGGAATTTCATTAATAAAAGTTTAGCTCATAGTTTAGGGATCCTCATTGTTCCTGTGGGTATGCCTTTCCCTGTTCATGCCTTAGATAGTTGACCATTAGGGTCAGGGTTTATCAGGGAGGCCACCACTCCTTTGAGTATGGTAACGCATGGGGGTCACAAGGAAAATATTAGTATTTTCCTTATTGATTCTCCTGCGTATTCTGTGGTGCTGGGCCTACCCTGGTTAGCTTGTCATGACCTCACTGTTTCTTGGCCACAGAGGGCTCTCGCGGGGTGGTCGCGAGAGTGCTCAGGTAGGTGTTTAGGGGTTTCCGTTGGTGCTACTACGGTGGAAAGTCCAGACCAGGTCTCCACCATGCGCATTCCCCCCGAATATGCCGATTTGGCTCTCGGGACTCAATTACCACCCCATCGACGGGAGGATTGTGCGATAGATCTCCTGGTAGACGCTGCATTTCCCAGGAGTCACGTGTATCCCCTGTCACAAGCGGAGACGGTGGCTATGGAGACATATATCTCTGAATCCCTGCGTCAGGGGTGCATTCAGTTTGTTATATCTGGAGTACTTCTCCTGTCCTATTCGGTGTCCTGTGTGAATTTAAGTGTGCTTTCTCTAATTCTCTCTTTCTCTCTTTCTTTCTCTCTCTCGGAGCACCTGAGCCCTAGGACCATGCCCCAGGACTACCTGACATGATGATTCCTTGCTGTCCCCAGTCCACCTGGCCGTGCTGCTGCTCCAGTTTCAACTGTTCTGCCTTATTATTATTCTACCATGCTGGTCATTTATGAACATTTGAACATCTTGGCCATGTTCTGTTATAATCTCCACCCGACACAGCCAGAAGAGGACTGGCCACCCCACATAGCCTGGTTCCTCTCTAGGTTTCTTCCTAGGTTTTGGCCTTTCTATGGAGTTTTTCGTGGCCACTGTGCTTCTACACCTGCATTGCTTGCTGTTTGGGGTTTTAGGCTGGGTTTCTGTACAGCACCTTGAGATATCAGCTGATGTACGAAGGGCTATATAAATAAATTTGATTTGATTTTGATTTGATTCAGCCCTCCATTTCACCCGTCTCCTCGGGTTTCGTTTTTGTGAAGAAGGATGGCGGTTTGCGCCCATGCATTGATTATCGAGGTCTCAATAAAATCACGCTACCTCTTATCACTACAGCGATTGAGTCAATGCACGGGGCGCGCTTCTTCACTAAACTGGATCTCAGGAGTGCGTACAATCTGGTGCGTATCCAGGAGGGAGACGAGTGGAAGACGGCATTTACCACCACCTCAGGTCATTATGAGTACTGCATCATGACATATGGGTTGATGAATGCTCCATCAGTCTTCCAACCATTTGTAGACAAGATTTTCAGAGACCTGCACGGGCAGGGTGTAGTGGTGTATATTGATGATATCCTGATATACTCCGCTACACGCGCCGAGCATGTGTCCCTGGTGCGCAAAGTGCTTGGTCGCCTGTTGGAGCATGATCTATATGTCAAGGCTGAGAAATGCTTGTTCTTCCAACAATCCGTCTCCTTCCTAGGGCATCGGATTTCCACGTCAGGAGTGGAGATGGAGAGCGACCGCATTGCAGCCGTGCGTAATTGGCCGACTCCCAAGGAGGTGCAGCGATTTTTAGGGTTTGCCAACTACTACCGGAGGTTTTTCCGGGGTTTTGGTCAGGTTGCTGCTCCCATTACCTCACTGCTAAGGGGGGGCCGGTGCGCTTGCTGTGGTCGGCTGAGGCGAACAGGACTTTTAGGCACCTGAAGGCTCTTTTTACCTCGGTTCCTGTGTTGGCTCATCCGGATCCCTCTTTGCCATTCATAGTGGAAGTGGATGCATCCGAAGCTGGGATAGGAGCAGTGCTCTCTCTGCGCTTGGGTGTGCCACTGAAGCTCCGCCCCTGTGCCTTCTTTTCGAAGAGGCTCAGCCCAGGGGAGCGAAACTATGATGTGGGGGACCGGGAGCTGTTGGCTGTCATAAAAGCCTTGAAGGCGTGGAGACATTGGTTTGAGGGGGCTAAACACCCTTTTCTCATCTGGAGTACATCTGGGAGGCGAGGAGACTGAATCCTCGTCAGGCAAGGTGGGCCATGTTTTTCACTCGTTTTGTGTTTACCCTCTCTTACAGACGAGGCTCCCAGAACGTTAAGGCAGATGCATTGTCCCGGCTGTATGACACAGAGGAGCGATCCATGGATCCCACTCCCATACTCCCAGCTTCTTGTTTGGTGGTGCCTGTAGTGTGGGAGCTGGACGCGGACATTGAGAGGGCGTCACGTGCAGATCCCTCTCCCCCTCAGTGTCCAGCTAACGTCTGCTGTCCGCGACCAACTGATCTATTGGGCCCACACGTCACCCTCCTCTAGTCATCCTGGGATAGGTCGGACGGTGCGCTGTCTTGATGGGAGGTACTGGTGGCCCACTTTAGCTAAGGACGTGAGGATTTATGTTTCCTCCTGCTCAGTGTGCACCCAGTGCAAGGCTCCTAGACACCTTCTCAGAGGTAAGTTACAACCCTTACCTGTTCACAACGGCCATGGTCGCACCTGTCGGTGGATTTTTTTAACTGATCTTCCACCTTCACAGGGTAACACCACGATCCTGGTCGTTGTGGATAGTTTTTCTAAGTCCTGTCGTCTCCTCCCCTTGCCGGGTCTCCCTATGGCCTTACAAACTGCGGAGGCCCTGTTTACACACGTTTTCCGGCACTATGGGGTGCCTGTGGATATAGTGTCTGATCGGGGTCCCCAGTTCACATCAAGGGTCTGGAAGGCGTTCATGGAATGTCTGGGGGTCTCGGTCAGCCTTACCTCAGGTTTTCACCCCGAGAGTAATGGGAGGGTGGAGAGAGTTAACCAGGATGTGGGTAGGTTTCTGCGGTCTTATTGCCAGGACCAGCCGGAGGAATGGGCGAAGTTCGTGCCCTAGGCAGAGATGGCCCAGAACTTGCTACGCCACTCCTCCACTCACCTTTCTCCCTTTCAATGTGTATTAGGGTATCAGCCGGTTCTGGCTCCTTGGCATCAGAGTCTGACCGAGGCTCCTGCGGTGGACAATTGGTTCCGGTGCACGGAGGAAACCTGGGAGGCCGCCCACGTCCACCTTCAGCGCACCATACTGTGCCGGAAAGTTGGCACAGACCGTCACCGCAGTGAGGCAGTTCACACCAGGGGACAGGGTCTGGCTCTCGACCCGAAACCTGCCCCTCCGCCTGCATTGCCGGAAGCTGGGTCCGCAGTTTGTGGGGCCGTTTAAAGTCTTGAGGAGAGTGAACGAGGTATGTTATAGGTTACAGCTAGCCACCTTCTCCCGAAGTCGAAGCCTCTCCTTGTTCGGGCGGTGCTCGGCGGTCGACGTGGAGTATGTTTACTTTATTTGTTATTAAATACTCCATTACACTCAGTTTGATTATCCTGCGCCTGACTTCCCTGCCACCTATACACACGACTCTGACACTACCAGTCACTTTTTATATATAGCCCCACCTAAACCACTCCAGTACCTCTACACATTGAATAAGGTACTGGCACTGACCTGCATATACTTGCATTCTCGTGTTTCTTTAACTATCATCGTAGTTCTTGTGTGGTTTTTACTTAAATGTTTTAATCTTTGTTTCTATTATCTATAATATTATAATTGCATTGTATCCTGTGGTGAATAAACTTTTAAACTTGAAACTTACAATTACATTTAACATTCTAGTAATTTAGAAGCCACTCTTATCCAGAGCAACTTACAGGAGCAATTAGGGTTAAATGCCTTGCTGAAGGGCATATCGACAGATTTTTCACCTCAGGGATTCGGTTATTGGCCCAACACTCTTAACTGCTAGTCTACCCAACTTGAAACACATACACTCACACAAGAATTGCCTGAACCCGATTAATCAACCACATTTGCTAGCTTAGTAACATAGTAATTACAACAGGACTGTGAGTGTGGCCAAGACTGACCAAGATGACATAGGACTAGGAGGTTTGGAATGTGCCCCACAAAGCGATGTGGCTGGATTCTCCTGTAATTAGAGCCTGCCGAGTGGTCTAAGACACTGCATCGCAGTGCTAGCGGCTTCACTACAGATTCTGGTTCGATACCAGGCTAGGTCGCAGCGAGGTTGACTAAGTCGACCCATGGGCTGCGTCCTATTGGCCCAGCGTTGTCCGGGTTAGGGGAGGATTTGGCCAGGCCAATATATCGTTGTCCCATCGTGCTCTTTTGACTCCTGTGGCGGGCCGGGTACATACACCCTGACATGGTCGCCAGGTGTACGGTGTTTCCTCCGACACATTGGTGCAGCTGGCTTCCTGGCTAAGCGAGCAGTTTGTCAAGAAGCAGTGTGTCTTGGAAGATGCATGGCTGTCGACCGTCGCCTTTCCCGAGTCCGTACAGGAATTGCAGCGATGGGACAATACTGAAACTACCTATTGGGGAGTAAAAAGGCTACATTTTTTAAATAAATATATAGATTCTCCTGTAATTTGTCTGAGAAACCGTCTCAGAACCCTCATAAATAAGGGTAGTTGTGGGAACATTAGTGGTTGTAGCCTGTTTGTGTGTCACCATACTAACGCACCTGATTCAACTGGAGGTGAACAAACATGATTAGTTCAGGACTAGACAACCCATGTGTAACGTCATGACGTTCACTCATCAGTGTTCTGAGACATAGAGAAGCCGTAGTTCTGTCTCTCTCTGGTAGCGTGTGTCTCTCCTGCCTGCTGGTCTGTCAGTCCCTGGAATAGCAGCTAGCTATGTGACCATGACTACACTCAACTATTTCTGTGAGGAGAGGCTTATGGGAGGCTCCACTACTGCATACGACAACACACACACACAAGCACACACATGCTGAGAAATCACTGTACTACTCAGCAATAGCTTGACTAAAATCTGTCAAAGCCATACAGCATAATAACGACAGCAGACTTTACAGTACAAATCAATGACAACCTCGTATATACAGCACTACGTCCATCTTAGAAGAGGTTGTTCCAGTTTCCAATGCTGCATTGACTCCAAATGACCCCAACACTCTCCATATTGCTCAACATTTGGTTTAATCAGGACACTTTTGGCCTGATTCCATGAGACACGCCTTGTGTATTGCAGTTGAATTTCTGGCTGATTTCAAAAGAAAAAAGAATCAGAAGAAAAACAATCATCTGAATCTTTAGCTAGACCTTCAGATATTTTATTTGTTTTACCTTTATTTAACTAGGCAAGTCAGTTAAGAACAAATTCTTATTTTCAATGACAGCCTAGAAACAGGAGTTTGAACTTGCAATCTTCCAGTTACTAGTCCAACACTCTAACCACTAGGCTACCCTGACACCCCAGGTAGCCTTTAACTAGAACTTTAACTAGACCTTTAACTAGACCTTTAACTAGACCTTTAGCTAGACCTTTAACTAAATCTTCAGATATACCTTTAATTATACCTTTAACTAGACATTTAGCTAGACCTTTAACTAGACCTTTAACTAGACATTTACAGTGCCTTGCGAAAGTATTCGGCCCCCTTGAACTTTGCGACCTTTTGCCACATTTCAGGCTTCAAACATAAAGATATAAAACTGTATTTTTTTGTGAAGAATCAACAACAAGTGGGACACAATCATGAAGTGGAACGACATGATTTCAAACTTTTTTAACAAATCAAAAACTGAAAAATTGGGCGTGCAAAATTATTCAGCCCCTTTACTTTCAGTGCAGCAAACTCTCTCCAGAAGTTCAGTGAGGATCTCTGAATGATCCAATGTTAACCTAAATGACTAATGATGATAAATACAATCCACCTGTGTGTAATCAAGTCTCCGTATAAATGCACCTGCACTGTGATAGTCTCAGAGGTCCGTTAAAAGCGCAGAGAGCATCATGAAGAACAAGGAACACACCAGGCAGGTCCGAGATACTGTTGTGAAGAAGTTTAAAGCCGGATTTGGATACAAAAATATTTCCCAAGCTTTAAACATCCCAAGGAGCACTGTGCAAGCGATAATATTGAAATGGAAGGAGTATCAGACCACTGCAAATCTACCAAGACCTGGCCGTCCCTCTAAACTTTCAGCTCATACAAGGAGAAGACTGATCAGAGATGCAGCCAAGAGGCCCATGATCACTCTGGATGAACTGCAGAGATCTACAGCTGAGGTGGGAGACTCTGTCCATAAGACAACAATCAGTCGTATATTGCACAAATCTGGCCTTTATGGAAGAGTGGCAAGAAGAAAGCCATTTCTTAAAGATATCCATAAAAAGTGTCGTTTAAAGTTTGCCACAAGCCACCTGGGAGACACACCAAACATGTGGAAGAAGGTGCTCTGGTCAGATGAAACCAAAATTGAACTTTTTGGCAACAATGCAAAACGTTATGTTTGGCGTAAAAGCAACACAGCTCATCACACTGAACACACCATCCCCACTGTCAAACATGGTGGTGGCAGCATCATGGTTTGGGCCTGCTTTTCTTCAGCAGGGACAGGGAAGATGGTTAAAATTGATGGGAAGATGGATGGAGCCAAATACAGGACCATTCTGGAAGAAAACCTGATTGAGTCTGCAAAAGACCTGAGACTGGGACGGAGATTTGTCTTCCAACAAGACAATGATCCAAAACATAAAGCAAAATCTACAATGGAATGGTTCAAAAATAAACATATCCAGGTGTTAGAATGGCCAAGTCAAAGTCCAGACCTGAATCCAATCGAGAATCTGTGGAAAGAACTGAAAACTGCTGTTCACAAATTCTCTCCATCCAAACTCACTGAGCTCAAGCTGTTTTGCAAGGAGGAATGGGAAAAAAATTCAGTCTTTCGATGTGCAAAACTGATAGAGACATACCCCAAGCGACTTACAGCTGTAATCGCAGCAAAAGGTGGCGCTACAAAGTATTTACTTAAGGGGGCTGAATAATTTTGCACGCCCAATTTTTCAGTTTTTGATTTGTTAAAAAAGTTTGAAATATCCAATAAATGTCGTTCCACTTCATGATTGTGTCCCACTTGTTGTTGATTCTTCACAAAAAAATACAGTTTTATATCTTTATGTTTGAAGCCTGAAATGTGGCAAAAGGTCGCAAAGTTCAAGGGGGCCGAATACTTTCGCAAGGCACTGTAACTGTTCATGAGTCAGCAATGTCAGATCCAGCAACAATTGACTTTTAGGGTACCGATACAGCCTTACATTGAACCTTTTAACACTTGATAATCTCACCTACCCGCTCACCCTCGCTGCACTACACAGGGGTTCATCTCTCCTACCCTCTCACTCTCACTGCACTACACAGGGGTTCATCTCTCCTACCCTCTCACTCTCACTGTACTCCACAGGGGTTCATCTCACCTACCCTCTCACCCTCACTGTACTCCACAGGGGTTCATCTCTCCTACCCTCTCACTCTCACTGCACTCCACAGGGGTTCATCTCTCCTACCCGCTCACCCTCACTGTACTCCACAGGGGTTCATCTCTCCTACCCTCTCACCCTCACTGTACTCCACAGGGGTTCATCTCTCCTACCCTCTCACCCTCACTGTACTACACAGGGGTTCATCTCTCCTACCCTCTCACCCTCACTGCACTACACAGGGGTTCATCTCACCTACCCTCTCACTCTCACTGCACTACACAGGGGTTCATCTCACCTACCCTCTCACTCTCACTGTACTCCACAGGGGTTCATCTCTCCTACCCTCTCACCCTCACTGTACTACACAGGGGTTCATCTCTCCTACCCTCTCACTCTCACTGCACTACACAGGGGTTCATCTCTCCTACCCTCTCACCCTCACTGTACTCCACAGGGGTTCATCTCTCCTACCCTCTCACTCTCACTGTACACCACAGGGGTTCATCTCTCCTACCCTCTCACCCTCACTGTACACCACAGGGGTTCATCTCTCCTACCCTCTCACCCTCGCTGCACTACACAGGGGTTCATCTCTCCTACCCTCTCACCCTCACTGTACTCCACAGGGGTTCATCTCTCCTACCCGCTCACCCTCACTGTACTCCACAGGGGTTCATCTCTCCTACCCTCTCACTCTCACTGCACTACACAGGGGTTCATCTCTCCTACCCTCTCACCCTCACTGTACTCCACAGGGGTTCATCTCTCCTACCCTCTCACTCTCACTGCACTCCACAGGGGTTCATCTCTCCTACCCTCTCACTCTCACTGCACTCCACAGGGGTTCATCTCACCTACCCTCTCACTCTCACTGTACTCCACAGGGGTTCATCTCTCCTACCCTCTCACCCTCACTGCACTCCACAGGGGTTCATCTCTCCTACCCTCTCACCCTCACTGTACACCACAGGGGTTCATCTCACCTACCCTCTCACCCTCACTGCACTACACAGGGGTTCATCTCACCTACCCTCTCACCCTCACTGCACTACACAGGGGTTCATCTCACCTACCCTCTCACTCTCACTGCACTACACAGGGGTTCATCTCACCTACCCTCTCACTCTCACTGCACTACACAGGGGTTCATCTCTCCTACCCTCTCACCCTCACTGTACTCCACAGGGGTTCATCTCTCCTACCCTCTCACCCTCACTGTACTCCACAGGGGTTCATCTCTCCTACCCTCTCACCCTCACTGCACTACACAGGGGTTCATCTCACCTACCCTCTCACCCTCACTGTACTCCACAGGGGTTCATCTCACCTACCCTCTCACCCTCACTGCACTACACAGGGGTTCATCTCACCTACCCTCTCACCCTCACTGTACTCCACAGGGGTTCATCTCACCTACCCTCTCACCCTCACTGCACTACACAGGGGTTCATCTCACCTACCCTCTCACTCTCACTGCACTACACAGGGGTTCATCTCTCCTACCCTCTCACCCTCACTGTACTCCACAGGGGTTCATCTCTCCTACCCTCTCACCCTCACTGTACTCCACAGGGGTTCATCTCTCCTACCCTCTCACCCTCACTGCACTACACAGGGGTTCATCTCACCTACCCTCTCACCCTCACTGCACTACACAGGGGTTCATCTCACCTACCCGCTCACCCTCACTGTACTCCACAGGGGTTCATCTCTCCTACCCTCTCACCCTCACTGCACTACACAGGGGTTCATCTCTCCTACCCTCTCACCCTCACTGCACTCCACAGGGGTTCATCTCTCCTACCCTCTCACTCTCACTGCACTACACAGGGGTTCATCTCTCCTACCCGCTCACCCTCACTACACTACACAGGGGTTCATCTCTCCTACCCTCTCACCCTCACTGTACACCACAGGGGTTCATCTCTCCTACCCTCTCACCCTCACTGTACACCACAGGGGTTCATCTCTCCTACCCTCTCACCCTCACTGCACTCCAGAGGGGTTTCTAAACCAGCAAAGATACCACATCAAACAGCCAGGCCCACGACCGGGGGAAGCAGGTCACCCACACACATACACACAAACCACCAGCATCAGCATCCGGACAGAAAGTGATTTCACTGTGTGAGTAACAGTTGGTTGAGTCTCAAGTCTGTCTCTGTTCATCAGTCTCGCTCAGTCTCAGCCTGTCTCTGTCTATGACTCCCGCTGAGTCTCAGCCTGTCTCTGTCTATGAGTCCTTCTGAGTCTCAGCCTCTCTCTCTCAATGAGTCCTGCTGAGTCTCAGCCTGTCTCTGTCTATGAGTCCTGCTGAGTCTCAGCCTGTCTCTGTCTATGAGTCCTGCTGAGTCTCAGCCTGTCTCTGTCTATGAGTCCTGCTGAGTCTCAGCTTGTCTCTGTCTATGAGCCCTGCTGAGTCTCAGCCTGTCTTTGTCTATGAGTCCTGCTGAGTCTCAGCCTGTCTCTATCTATGAGTCCTGCTGAGTCTCAGCCTGTCTCTGTCTATGACTCCCGCTGAGTCTCAGCCTGTCTCTGTCTATGAGTTCTTCTGAGTCTCAGCCTGTCTCTGTCTATGAGTTATTCTGAGTCTCAGCCTGTCTCTCTCAATGAGTCCTGCTGAGTCTCAGCCTGTCTCTGTCTATGAGTTATTCTGAGTCTCAGCCTGTCTCTGTCTATGAGTCCTGCTGAGTCTTAGCCTGTCTTTGTCTATGAGCCCTGCTGAGTCTCAGCCTGTCTCTGCCTATGAGTCCTGCTGAGTCTCAGCCTGTCTCTGTCTATGAGCCCTGCTGAGTCTCAGCCTGTCTTTGTCTATGAGTCCTGCTGAGTCTCAGCCTGTCTCTGTCTATGAGCCCTGCTGAGTCTCAGCCTGTCTCTGTCTATAAGTCCTGCTGAGTCTCAGCCTGTCTTTGTCTATGAGTCCTGCTGAGTCTCAGCCTCTCTGTCTATGAGTTCTGCTGAGTCTCAGCCTGTCTCTGTCTATGAGTCCTGCTGAGTCTCAGCCTGTCTCTGTCTATGTGTGCCGCATAAACCAGACCATTAAGCCAGGCGATGTTATGTTACACAGCAGCACAGCATTGTTGTTTAGCCACAGGGTATTTACTGTAAGGGGCTGGTGTGAGCTCTACATCACCTCTGTGGGGTGTTGGTATACAGGGGTGCTCAGTGGTGGAAGGATTAAGTGTTGTAGTATTGTTGCACACGTGTGTGTGTGTTGGTTTGTGTGTGTGTGTGCGTGTGTGCCTGTGTGTGTGTGTGTGTGTGTGTGTGTGTGTGTGTGTGTGTGTGTGTGTGTGTGTGTGTGTGTGTGTGTGTGTGTGTGTGTGTGTGTGTGTGTGTGTGTGTGTGTGTGTATTCAGGAGTGGTAGTAGAGTTACTCATATGTTACATTAGTAGGCAGCGTCTCTGAGCATGCCATTTGTTGTCTGTATGACTAATACTGTGGTGGTGTAGTGGAATGATGCGGTGTACTCTCAGATCAGGTGTCCCAACTTTATCTGCTCCCCCAAAGGCTTCCTGTTCCTGTTCCTGGCTAGTGTGCAGCAGGTTCATGTCCCCCACCACCCACTGTAACCAGCCACTTAGTAATGTCAGATTTATCTGTCAGGGATCCTGATGAGGTTCTGTCATCACAACTATGTAGTCTTATATCTTCAGATTACTGTAGATAAAAGGAGAACAGCTGTGGATATACTAGATTACTGTAGTTCAAATGAGAACAGCTGTGGATATACTAGATTACTGTAGATCAAAGGAGAACAGCTGTGGATATACTAGATTACTGTAGATCAAAGGAGAACAGCTGTGGATATACTAGATTACTGTAGATAAAAGGAGAACAGCTGTGGATATACTAGATTACTGTAGATCAAAGGAGAACAGCTGTGGATATACTAGATTACTGTAGATCGAAGGAGAACAGCTGTGGATATACTAGATTACTGTAGATCGAAGGAGAACAGCTGTGTATATACTAGATTACTGTAGATCGAAGGAGAACAGCTGTGTATATACTAGATTACTGTAGATCGTAGGAGAACAGCTGTGTATATACTAGATTACTGTAGATCGAAGGAGAACAGCTGTGGATATACTAGATTACTGTAGATTGAAGGAGAACAGCTGTGGATATACTAGATTACTGTAGGGTGGCAGGGTAGCCTAGAGGTTAGAGCATTGGGCTCGTAACCGAAAGGTTTCAAGTTCCGAGCTGACTAGGTACAAATCTGTAATTCTGCCCCTAAACAAGGCAGTTAACCCACTGTTCCTAGGCCGTCATTGAAAATAAGAATTTGTTCTTAACTGACTTGCCTAGTTAAATCAAATAAAAGGTCTGCTTATCATTTTGCCAGCCCTTCGGTCATTGGCTATCGAGAGGATTTATGGAAAGAGAAAATGTTCTTACGAAGTTAAGAGTAAACTTAAGTTACTTAGGAAATGACATGAGGGAACTCTTCAGAATGCTTGCAAGGGCTGGCTGCACATCCTGAAGGTGACCCTTGGCCAGGATACAGGTGCTCTGGTTGAAAGGAGTAGCTGAAGCACGGGCGGGAAGGAGGGAGGGGAGGAGAGGAGGGGTAAGAGGGAGGGGGAGAGAACGGAACATAAATATTATCCTTTCTATAATTACAGCCAGTGACTGAAAGACCAAAAGGACACAGTAGTGTTGTCATCCCAGACAGGTCTCTCTTCAATATGAGGCCATAGTGACACACTCAATACAGGAAGTTAACCAGATAGCTATAATAATGGTGACCTTAACTATCAAGTTGAAGCCTAGACCATTAGTATATAAATGTTGTTAACTTATAATAACAGATAGGAGCAACTTGAGGTAAAATATATATATATTTTAACTACCTCAGATCTTGAATATTGATTAAGATGCCTTCCTTCAAATCCAAAACAACAGACCCTAAACTGACATTAGATTAGTGTCTAGAGGTAACTTTATAGCATCATGATTCTGAGGTTAAAACACTCATCAGTGTATAGATAGCAACAGGATACAGGATATGAGTTATTACAGCTTTTATACATGCAGCCCAATTATTGGCAAAAAATCTGATCTGATTGGTCAAAGGACCAATTAGTGGGAGAAAAAAAATCAGAATTGTTCTGTCTGTGTAAATGCAGCCTTCGTAACACAGATAACGCATAATACAATGACTTCGGGGTTTCAGAGGAAAAAATACTTTATTTTCTGAGAAGAAAAACATTTTTTTTGACTAGAAATCACTTTGAAACTGCAGGTTGTGTCCAGGATGTTTTTCTAGAGGAGGGTTATTCGTTTTTAAAAAGGCTGAACACTTGAATGAATTCACATTTCATCATGATCTTGGCATGGATCTCAGTGTATATTACAGTACAGTAAATATCCCTATTATAGTAACTATAGTATATCCCTAACCACACCCACCATGCTAAAACAAGACAACACAACTGGCATGGTAACATAAATAAATAACAGGAATTGGAGATAACATTTTTTGGAGATTTATGTCCTACTAATTTCTCAAAGACAATAAAAACTACACCACTTGTGTATGTTTCTATTTTCCAACACTCGCTACAATGACTGGACTCAACAAGGCACCAGAGTTTGCATTGGATCTATTCCACATCCTGATTGTAATACAGAAATATTTAAACTGGATTCTAGATTAAACATTCTAGAATATTTCCTAGATTCTATATTTTGGGATTCTAGAATAGAGTAAATTCTATTCAATTCACTTCTATGTCTGGATGTTTTGTATGTCTTCTTCACAGAGTCAAACACAGAAGACCAATGCAACCACGTCATAATGGTACACACAGGGAGACCTGTCAGGGGTACATTGGTATAGTACAACACACTGTTGTTTATTGAATCAATCAATCAAGCAACCAACTAATCACAGTGGTGTGTGTTCTCAGCAGCCTGTACACAGAGTGCTGATTTCAAAGTCAGCAATCAGGTACATCTATGAGACCAACGCTTACGTTCAAATTTCTCCAAATATACTGTACATTTTATCTTCATTTTATCTTCATTTTCATCAATAAATATGATTTAACATTTAAATATAAAAACACAAGGATGACCTTATAGATAACCTTTACAAACTGGAAGTGCATCTTTGGTTGGAAGGAGTTAAATATCTGCATAAATATAGCAACATCACATCAATAAATAAATTAAAAGACAAATATATGGTATAAATAACAGTTTTAC
The DNA here is from genome assembly GCF_013265735.2 of Oncorhynchus mykiss. Classification (NCBI taxonomy): domain Eukaryota; kingdom Metazoa; phylum Chordata; class Actinopteri; order Salmoniformes; family Salmonidae; genus Oncorhynchus; species Oncorhynchus mykiss. The sequence goes on along the minus strand of NC_048578.1, from coordinate 29,752,379 downwards.
AGTACACTAGAAAACGACAAAGAATGAAGGAAAATACAAAATGCTGATTGGTAAAAACGCTCCTGTTGAAGAAAGACCATGGTTCTCTCTGTTTCTGGCAGATGAAGAGAAGAGGGTGTCCTTTTAGGCTGAGACTCCTGGTAGTCTTTTTAACATAGCCAAGAAGCAGCACTGATCCAGGGACGTTTCCACAAAGCATCTCTGATAGGAGTGTGCTGATATAGGGCCTGTCAATATAATGTTATTCACAATGATCTAAAGGCAAAATTCATCCAAGATCAGCTCTCCTTCCTCGAGACACTTTGTGGATACGGGCCCAGAAATGTTCCTTCTCTTCATCTCAGCTTCCATATTGTCATCATCACGCCAGTCTTTTCTCCCAGCCAATCGGAGTTCCAGTTTTAGCCAGGCTCTCTCCTGATAGGTTGCAGGGCTTACCGCAGAATCAAGCTACCCAATCACATCTGTTCATCAGTGAGATGGGTTGGGGCTATGTGTCCAGGTCACGGCCATCCAGTCCCCCTCTGCCATACCTTCCAGGTCTCGCTGCGTTCTCTCTTGGCCTTTTTTCACTTCTTCTTTTCTATTTTGAGGTAGAATTTCCCTATCCTGTCCTGAAAAAAAAGGAGACACAATAAGCAATCAAGTTTCTTTCAACACTCAGACCGTGTGAAAACAAAACCCAGACTAATCTTTCACAATCATACTGTAATGTTATGATGACATTTTACTTTCTGTCTAACTCCTATCAATTTAGAAGGGGAACTAACATTTCAGTTCAGGACTTGAAAAGAGAGGAGTTTGGTGTTTCCTTGGTAACTCACCCTTCTCTCCAGCTCTTCAATGGTTGGGTGCTGATCCCAGTTTGACCTTCTCCTCATGCTCTACGTCGTACGCTCCTCTCTTGTGAAACCTGGAGAAAACAACAGGGTTAAGACCTGTGGATCCTGGAACTGTTTTGGAACAACAACAGCACCTGTGGTTACAATAATTATTGTTGTCAGGTGAGAACAATAGCGCTAAACTATAACCATGCTGATCTACCCTGTCATGTTTGTTATAGCCTCATTTCCCATTCCTCTACATTCAATTAGGTTGTGTACTATTCATTTCCTGTTGGCCCATTTCCACAATACAGTGCCAATACTGACTGTATCAATCTCCAGCTGCTGCATAATGCATTGTGTAACGTGTCTTACAGCTGTACTGGTGGTAAAAAAAAGTGGGTAAGTGGTGTGTGTGTGTGTGTGTGTGTGTGTGTGTGTGTGTGTGTGTGTGTGTGTGTGTGTGTGTGTGTGTGTGTGTTAAGGCTGTAGTACTGACCTGAGCACCAGCAGCAGGCCTATGATGGTGAGACAGACAGAGGACAACACCACTGCCACCACAGCCAGAGCTGTGGTCCGGCTGTATCCTCCCACGTCCCTCCCTTCTGAAGCCAGCGTGAACAGGTGACACCGCTCCCCAGAGTAGCTGGGACGACATCTGCACAAGGAGAGGGAGAGGGGTGAGATGGTACTCATGTAACATACAGTACAACAGGCATTTTGTTCCTCTGGAGACAGACAGACAGACAGACAGACAGACAGACAGACAGACAGACAGACAGACAGACAGACAGACAGACAGACAGAGAGGTTTCTTACATGCATGACGGAGCTTTGATGTCCCTCAGGTAATGACAGCTGCCATGGATACAGAAGTCCTTATACTTCTTCAGACAAGGGTTCCTCTTCTTTCCCTTTCCCTTCTTCCTCCCCTTTCCTCTCCTCCTCTTCCCCTCACTCCTCTCAGCTTCCAAGATGGCCGATGGGTCTTTAGGTTTAGTCGACAATGCAACTAAAAAAGAAAAGAAAACAGACAAATTAATCCACGGATCTAGCCAACACACCTCATAGAACACAGACAACTGAATCCATGGATCTAGCCAACACACCTCAAAGAACACAGACAACTGAATCCACGGATCTAGCCAACACACCTCAAAGAAAACAGACAAATTAATCCACACATCTAGCCAACACACCTCATAGAACACAGACAACTGAATCCACGGATCTAGCCAACACACCTCAAAGAACACAGACAACTGAATCCACGGATCTAGCCAACACACCTCAAAGAACACAGACAACTGAATCCACGGATCTAGCCAACACACCTCATAGAACACAGACAACTGAATCCACGGATCTAGCCAACACACCTCATAGAACACAGACAACTGAATCCACGGATCTAGCCAACACACCTCATAGAACACAGACAACTGAATCCACGGATCTAGCCAACACACCTCATAGAACACAGACAACTGAATCCACGGATCTAGCCAACACACCTCATAGAACACAGACAACTGAATCCACGGATCTAGCCAACACACCTCAAAGAACACAGACAACTGAATCCACGGATCTAGCCAACACACCTCATAGAACACAGACAACTGAATCCACGGATCTAGCCAACACACCTCATAGAACACAGACAACTGAATCCACGGATCTAGCCAACACACCTCATAGAACACAGACAACTGAATCCACACATCTAGCCAACACACCTCATAGAACACAGACAACTGAATCCACGGATCTAGCCAACACACCTCATAGAACACAGACAACTGAATCCACGGATCTAGCCAACACACCTCAAAGAACACAGACAACTGAATCCACGGATCTAGCCAACACACCTCAAAGAACACATACAACTGAATCCACGGATCTAGCCAACACACCTCATAGAACACAGACAACTGAATCCACGGATCTAGCCAACACACCTCATAGAACACAGACAACTGAATCCACGCATCTAGCCAACACACCTCAAAGAACACAGACAACTGAATCCACGAATCTAGCCGACACACCTCATAGAACACAGACAACTGAATCCACGGATCTAGCCAACACACCTCATAGAACACAGACAACTGAATCCACGGATCTAGCCAACACACCTCATAGAACACAGACAACTGAATCCACGGATCTAGCCAACACACCTCATAGAACACAGACAACTGAATCCACGCATCTAGCCGACACACCTCATAGAACACAGACAACTGAATCCACAGATGTAGCCTGTAACATGTAACACACATCATAGAACACATTTTTACTGTCACATACACCGGATAGGTGAAATGTGTTGTTTTACAGGGTCAGCCATAGTAGTATGGCGCCCCTGGAGCAAATGAAGGTTAAGTGCCTTGCTCAAGGGCACGCCGGCAGATTTTTCACCTTGTCGGCTCAGATAATTGAACCAGCAACCTTTCGGTTACTGGCCCTATGCTCTAACCACTAGGCTACCTGGTCCATACAGTCAATTTAACTAGAGGTTACATAGCAACAGGTGTTAAAATGGAACTGACTGACAACCTGCCAGATAAACTCATGAATAACAGTGTAATAAATCATAAAGGGTATTCTAATACATGTGTCAGTCAGGATTCCAGAACCTATAAACAACAGGATGATGTTTTACAACAGAGCAATAAACAAACATAAATCACAGCGAGTTACTAAATACCTCGAGGTAATTCCACCTCATATTCCCCTGAGGCATCTTCTTCATCTTCATGGTAGTAATCATAGTACTCCTCATCCTCCAACACTGGACCCTCCACGCCGTGATGACTCTTCTCCCTCCCTCCCTCCATCCTTCTGTCGCTCAGGACATCCAACAGGTTGATAAATGCTGTGTGCTGCGGTGGGCTCTCACTCTCATACCTGTCCACCACAGCTCCGCTCACCAACCTCGAGGCCACTGGAAAACACAAGGTTAACATGTTATCATTATCGATGCTACACCATTCAGTAGTCTGTGGTTTAGAGATGTACTCTAGATTCTGACTGACACTGTGAGGAGTTAACCAAGTGAACAAAACTGGTTGAAACTGGGTATTTTCAAAAGCAAAACTGGTTGAAACTGGGTATTTTCAAGCAGTTTTGCTCACTGAGAACACAAGCTTTACTTTCCAACACAGTAATTAATTCAGGTGCAAAGAAAATAGAGGGGTTTGAGTGGGTAAGTTTAAACATGACTCTAGACTAAGAGCCGTGCATGAGGCCCCATGACCCCTTCGGGTGAGCCTATACAACTGGATAGTTGCATTTCAGCTCCAAGAACTGTGAGGCACCCAAAACATCATGCATGTGCAGTATTCTGTACAGGGGAGACTATAATCCTGCTTGGCTATGGTACACAAAATGTTGCATAGACAGACAGTTACCTAATGTACAAGAATATGAGTTAAAAATAAGTATATCCAGTTACATAAAGCATGTTTTAAAATAGAAAGATGACCACACTTCGTTCTTGAATAGCATAGGCTGGCCTACACCTTATGAAAATCATTAACTCCTCTTTTAAAAGTTTATGAGACATGCTCAGAAGGTCATGCTTGAAAAGTTCACACTCTTGTACAGTCAACAAGTGTAACTCCAAGACCTGTCTCTTATGAATACGAAATAGACCACTTAGGAGGAATCAAGTCTAGGAGAAACTAGTACCACCAATAGTTAATCAAGTGTTAAAGTATAAACGCTACAGAAAAGGAACTATGTCATCTGACTTGAGATATAAAAGTGTAACTTGATACTTACCAAAGGCATGGACGAGCAGGAGCGCAACTCGTAGAATCCTCATGTCTCTGAACTTCAAATCACCACCAACTGTAATTCTGCAAAAATCACTGTATGTCGTTTTCCTATATATTGTCCACGTACTCGATATTGCTACTCTTAAAACGTTCCTAGTAGGCCTATGCCTTTTCTTAGTGGGACTTTCTTATTCAAGATGCCGGGCGCGTCTCGGGTAGCGGTTTACGGTGGCGCACACAAACACAGCCGTGGCAGAGTCGGGACGAGTAGAAGGAGCGCCAGACTAAAGGCGTCACGATTTATATAGACTGGCTCGACCACGCCTCGACAGTAGGTAGGCAGGCTACTGTAATCTACACTGAACAAAAATATAAACGCAACATGTAAAGTGTTGGTCCCATGATTTATGAGCTGAAACATAATATCCCAGAAATGTTCCATATGCACACATATATTATTTCTCTGTAATGTTTGTTCACAATTGTCTTTACATCCTTGTTAGTGAGCATTTCTCCTTTGCCAAAAGAATCCATCCACCGGACAGGTGTGGCATATCAAGAACCAGATTAAACAGCATAGTTATGTTAGAGTGTTGGAGTGTTGGACTAGTAACCGAAAGGTTGCAAGTTCAAATCCCCAAGCTGACAAGGTACAAATCTGTCGTTCTGCTCCTGAACAGGCAGTTAACCCACTGTTCCTAGGCTGTCATTGAAAATAAGAATTTGTTCTTAACTGACTTACCTAGTTAAATAAAGGTATGATAAAATTTAAAAACACAGGTGCACCTTGTGCTGGGGGACAATAAAAGGCCACTCAAAAATGTGCAGTGTTGTCATACAACTCCACAGATGTCTTAAGTTTTGATGGAGCATGCAATTGGCATGCTGACTGCAGGAATTTACCAGAGAATTGAATTTGGCAGTACGTCCAACCGGCCTCACAACCGCAGACCACGTGTACCCACGCCAGCCCAGCACCCCCACATCTGACTTCAAACCTGTGGGATCAACTGAGACCAGTCACCCAGACAGCTGATGAAACTGTGGGTTTGCACAACCAAATAATTTCTGCACAAACGGTCAGAAACCGTCTCAGGGAAGCTCATCTGCGTGCTCGTCGTCCTCACCAGGGTCTTGACCTGACTGCAGTTCGACATCGTAACTAACTTCAGTGGGAAACTGCTCACCTTCAATGGCCACTGGCATGCTGTAAAAGTGTGCTCTTCGCGGGTGAATCCCGATTTCAACTGTACCGGGCAGATGGTGGCATGTGGGCGAGCGGTTTGCTGATGTCAACGTTGTGAACAGAGGGCCCCATGGTGAGGGTGGAGTTATAATATGGGCAGGCATATGGTACGGACAACAAACAAAATTGCATTTTATCTATGGCAATGTGAATGCATAGAAATACCGTGACAAGACCCTGAGGCCCATTGTTGTGCCGTTCATCCGCCCCCATCACAACATGTTTCAGCATGATAATGCACAGCCCCATGTCGCAAGGATCTGTACACAATTCCTGGAGGCTGAAAATGTCCCAGTTCTTCCATGGCCTGCATACTCACCAGACATGTCATCCATTGAGGATGTTTGGGATGCTGGTCAATGTTGCATTAGTATTTTTTCTCAATGTAATTATCACAACATGTTTATATGCTATACACCTAATTATAATGGTTTGTACAGTTGAAGTCGGAAGTTTACATACACCTTAGCCAAATACTGTACATTTAAACTCAGTTTTTCACAATTCCTGACATTTAATCCTCGTAAAAATTCCCTGTTTTAGGTCAGTTAGGATCACCATTTATTTTAAGAATGTGAAATGTCAGAATAATAGTAGAGAGAATGATTTATTTCAGCTTTTATTTATTTCATCACATTCCCAGTGGGTCAGAAGTTTACATACACTCAATTAGTATTTGGTAGCATTGCCTTTAAATTGTTTAACTTGGGTCAAACGTTTCAGGTAGCCTTCTACAAGCTTCCCACAATAAGTTGGGTGAATTTTGGCCCATTCCTCCTAACAGAGCTGGTGTTACTGAGTCAGGTTTGTAGGCCACCTTGCTCGCAACATGCTTTTTCAGTTCTGCCCACACATTTTCTATAGGATTGAGGTCAGGGCTTTGTGATAGCCACTCCAATACCTTGACTTTGTTGTTCTTAAGTCATTTTGCTACAACTTTGGAAGTATGCTTGGGGTCATTGTCCATTTGGAAGACCCATTTGGGGTTTTGGAGCAGTGGCTTCTTCCTTGCTGAGCGGCCTTTCAGGTTATGTCAATATGTGGACAGAGTCGGGACGAGTAGAAGGACATCTATGTGGACATAGATAATTTTGTACCTGTTTCCTCCAGCATCTTCACAAGGTCCTTTGCTGTTGTTCTGGGATTGTTTTGCACTTTTTGCACCAAAGTACGTTCATCTCTAGGAGACAGAACGTGTCTCCTTCCTGTATGGTATGACAGCTGCGCCGTCCCATGGTGGTTATACTTGTGTACTATTGTTTGTACAGATGAACGTGGTACCTTCAGGCATTTGGACATTTCTCCCAAGGATGAACCAGACTTTTGGAGGTCTACAATTATTTTTCTGAGGTATTGGCTGATTTCTTTTGATTTTCCCATGATGTCAAGCAAAGAGGCACTGACCTTGAAATACATCCACAGGTACACCTCCAATTGACTCAAAAGATGTCAATTAGCCTGTCATTTTATGGAATTTTCCAACCTGTTTAAAGGCACAGTCAACTTAGTGTATGTAAATTTCTGACCCACTGTAACTGTGATACAGTGAATTATAAGTGAAATAATCTGTCTGTAAACAATTGTTGGAACAATTACTTGTGTCATGCACAGAGTAGATGTCCTAACCAACTTGCCAAAACTATAGTTTGTTAATGATACATTTGTGGAGTGGTTGAAAAACAACTTTTAATGACTCCAACCTAAGTGTATGTAAACTTCCGACTTCAACTGTACTTATAGAGTGGTTTAAGCCATATACATGGGTTATAAAGTTACAACAAACGAATGTAGGCAAAATAAAAATGTGTCTAATTTTGTTGACTGCATTTTAGTTGAAAAAAATAACATAAAAGTGCATTGTGTCACATCATATCGCTGATCACATTGTGCCTCTTTCTGTATCATTTGAATGAATGTGAATAAAGGACTTGTGAAAAGTTAGCGTTTGACCTGTGACTACATTAATAGAAAAATATTGCAAATTATTACATTCAGGGTCAGTTTAATAATAGGGCACAGTTTAATATGTCTGGTCATGGACTAAAAACCATGGAGATTCAATGGAGATTTCCGATTGAAAGATCCACTTAGTCCAGGACTAGACTTAATCTATAACCTGGAAACCAGCTAAACATGTTTTAAACTGGTTTAAATCTATAATAATATGTTGTCAACCAAAAGCTACTGATCTGAATGCAGCTCTAGGTCTGTAACCTCAGTTTCATCATATACCTTCATACGCAATGGATACACACCTGAAGGACACGGGACAATATCAATAGGGACATCTAGTGGCTTGAAATGGATACACATCTATAACCTCATAAACATTGTCTGTTGTCCCCAATAGTTAGCTTCGCTTAAAAATGTCGTAACATATTATTTTGACTATTTATATAGAAAGAAAACACTTTAAACGACGTGAAACGAATCCAAGAACACTTACTGAATCACTGAAAATCATAACTCGATTACTTTGGACTTCTCGCAGGCATCATAGACGATTGCTCTGGCCTGCAGTCACATGTTCTATTAGTTTTTGTTTTTTTTTTAATAAAAAAAAATGGCCGACGAGGTAAGGGAAACAAACACAGTTGTTGAAGAAAGCGACGTCAAAGAGGAACCCAAAGTTTTGGAAGTTCTTCCAGACAGCCACCCGGTTGGCATTAGTAGCGATGAAGAGGCGCCAATAGACAAACCGGTGACCGAGAGCAATTGGTCAACACCGATCCTGTCGCTGGCACGGAAGGCGACCGAGACGATCAGCAGTGGGGTCAGCTACGGTGCAGTTTTGAGAAACGCAACATCGTCGGGATCTGCCGCTAGCTCTCCTACCAGTCCGACTAAACAAAAGTCTACCGAGAATGACACCAACCAATACCTACCAGGCACGTAAGGTTATTGTATTTCACGCCCATATGGAAGCATATAAACTTACTAGGGAGTTACGTGCTGAACTACTTCCCTCTTCTGCATCTCTGCTGTCAACACAGCACATGACTCCTGCCTGGCGAGGAAATTAGAATGGCATGCTTAAGCAACATAAATCTAGACTAACGGTCTATATTTAACCGTGGTCATGTTTTAGTGGTTTAAAAAAAATTACTTTTGCACAGAAACTCAGATTATGATCTCTTCCCGCCTATTTTATCTCCACATTTCAATGTAAGGTCTTTATTGTCATGGGAAACATATGTTGACATTGCCAAAGCAAGTGAAATAAACAATACAAAATTAACAGTAATACACTAAAAAGTTCCAAAAGAATAAAGACATTTCAAATGTCATTATGTTCATATATAGTGTTGTAATGATGTGCAAATAGTTAAAGTACAAAATAATAAAATAAGCATAAATATGGGTTGTATTTACAATGGTGTGTGTTCTTCACTGGTTGCCCTTTTTCTTGTGGCAACAGGTCACAGATCTTGCTGCTGTGATGGAACACTGTGGTATTTCACCCAGTAGATTGTTTTTTAAATTCTTTGTGGATCTGTGTAATCTGAGGGAAATATGTGTCTCTATGGTCATACATTTGGCAGGAGGTTAGGAAGTGCAGCTCAGTTTCCACCTCATTTTGTGGGCAGTGAGCACATAGCCTGTCTTCTCTTGAGAGCCAGGTCTGCCTACGACGGCCTTTCTCAATAGCAAGGTTATGCTCACTGAGTCTGTACATGGTCAAAGCTTTCCTTAATGTTGGGTCAGTCACAGTGGTCATGTATTCTGTCACTGTGTACTCTCTGTTTAGGGACAAATATAATTCTAGTTTGCTCTTTTTTTATATTTATAAATTCTTTCCAATGTGTTAAGTAATTATCTTTTTGTTTTCTCGTGATTTGGTTGGGTCTAATTGTGTTGCTGTCCTGGGGCTCTGTGGGGTCTGTTTGTGTTTGTGAACAGAGCCCCAGGACCAGCTTGCTTAGGGGACTCTTCTCCAGGTTCATCTCTCTCAAGGTAATTGGCTTTGTTATGGAAGGTTTAGGAATCGCTTCCTTTTAGGTGGTTGTAGAATTTAATGGCTCTTTTCTGGATTTTGATAATTAGAGGGTATCAGCCTAATTCTGCTCTGCATGCATTATTTGGTGTTCTACGTTGTACACGGAGGATATTTTTGTCAAATTCTGCATGCAGAGTCTCAATTTGGTGTTTGTCCCATTTTGTGAATTCTTGGCTGGTGAGCGGACCCCAGACCTCAAGCATAAAGGGCAATGGGTTCTATAACTGATTCAAGTACTTTTAGCCAGATCCTAATTGGTATGTTGAATTTTATGTTCCTTTTGATGGCATAGAAGTCCCTTCTTGCCTTGTATCTCAGATCGTTCACAGCTTTGTGGAAGTTACCTGTGGCGCTGATGTTTAGACCGAGGTATGTATAATTTGTTGTGTGATCTAGGGCAATGGTGTCTAGATGGAATTTGTATTTGTGGCCCTGGCGACTGGACCTTTTGTAGAACACCATTATTTTGGTCTTACTGAGATTCACTGTCAGGGCCCAGATCTGGCAGAATCTGTGCAGTAGATCTAGGTGCTGCTGTAGGTCCTCCTTGGTAGGGGATAGAAGCACCAGATCATCAGCAAACAGTAGACATTTGACTTCAGATTCTAGTAGGGTGAGGCCGGGTGCTGCAGACTGATGTAGTGCCCTCACCAATTTGTTGATATAGATGTTGAAGAGGGTGGGGCTTAAGCTGCATCCCTGTCTCTCCCCACGGCCCTGTGGGAAGAAATGTTTTTTTTTGCCAATTTTAACCGCACACTTGTTGTTTGTGTACATGGATTTTATAACATTGTATGTTTTACCCCCAACACCCCTTTCCATCAATTTGTATAGCAGACCCTCTTGCCAAATTGAGTCAAAAGCTTTTTGAAATCAGCAAATCATGAGAAGACTTTGCCTTTGTTTTGGTTTGTTTGTCAATTAGGGTGTACATGGTGAATACATGGTCTGTCATATAGTAATTTGGTAAAAGGACAATTTGACATCTGCTCAGTACATTGTTTTCATTGAGGAAATGTACGAGTCTGCTGTTAATGATAATGCAGAGGATTTCCCAAGGTTGCTGTTGACACACATCCCACGGTAGTTATTGGGGTCAAATTTGTCTCCACTTTTGTGGATTGGGGTGATCAGTCCTTGGTTACAAATATCGGGGAAGATGCCATAGTTGAGGATAATGTTAGAGTTTAAGTATAGCCAATTGGAATTTGTCGTCTGTATATTTAATTTAGGATACCATCAACCCCACAGGCCTTTTTGGGTTGGAGGGTTTGTATTTTGTCTTTTCGTTCATTCCAGGTAATTGGAGAATCCAGTGGGTTCTGGTAGTCTTTAATAGTTGATTCAAGGATTTATATTTGATCATGTATATTTTTTTACTGTTTGTTCTTTGGCTCTATAACAAACAGATTGGAGTAGTGGTTTATCCATACATCTCCATTTTGGAAAGATAACTCTTCGTGTTGTTTGAGAGATTTCCAATTTTCTCAGAAGGGGTTAGATTCTATGGATTCTTCAATTACATTGAGCAATTTCTCTCTCTCTCGTTCTCTCTCTGTCTGTAGCAGTGAAGGACCATATGGCTGTGGAGCGCTCCAACCTGTTCAGTATGATGAAGCTGAGTATTAAGGGTCTGATCCAGTCTTCTCTGAGTCTGGGCAGAACCCTGGACTCTGACTACCCACCTCTGCAGCAGTTCTTTGTGGTTCTGGAGCAGTGCCTCAAACATGGACTGAAAGGTGAGAGACTTGCTCTAGAACAGGGGTGACAGGACAACCCTCAGTCTGGAGCGCTACTAGGTGTGTTGCGGACTTGATGAGCTCAGTCAGTTTTGTTACTGCAGTGCTGGAGTGAAAGCCTTCACAACCGACTGCTGTAGCGTTCTTGCGGCACTAGTTTTCAGCCTTTGAACACTACCTAAACATTCTCCTTTCTTCTATCTTTCTCTTTCCCTATGTAGTGAAGAAGTCATTCATCAATCAGAATAAGTCTATTTGGGGTCCTCTGGAGCTGGTTCAGAAGCTGTGTCCTGATTCTACTGATATTACCACCAGTGCCAGAGACCTGCCAGGGATAAAGACTGGGTTGGGTCGGGCTCGGGCCTGGCTACATCTGGCCCTGATGCAGAAGAAATTGTCTGACTACCTGAAAGCCCTGCTGGACCGTAAGGACATCCTAGGGTGAGTACAGCGCAAGGCTCTGTTGCTAGAACTGAATTTGTGTAATAAACATGTAATACCGCTAAGCATTTTGAGTCTATTCATGTTTACAGTAGTTATTATATCTATCTTAGGAAATCTCTCTGCCTCCTTCCTCCTACAGTGAGTTCTACGATCCAGGAGCGTTGATGATGGAGGAGGAGGGGACAGTGATAGGAGGGATGCTGGTGGGGCTAAACGTCATTGATGCTAACCTCTGTATCAAAGGAGAGGACCTGGACTCCCAGGTGGGGGTCATAGACTTCTCCTTGTACCTGAAGGACCCTATGACCACTGAGACCACTAAGGAGTAAGTACGGTGTCTTTCCTCCCTCACATCAAACACACTCCAGTCTTTGTTTTGTCCTATTTTCCTTTCCTCTCGCTTCTCTTTCTCAGTGATACAAAGATAAACCATCAACATAAACCACACTCCTCTCTCGCTCTCTCTCTCTCTGTCAGTGATGCTAAGTTGACGGCCATATTGGACCAGAAGCACTACATCGAGGAGCTGAACAGACACCTGAGCTGCACTGTCACTGACCTGCAGGCCAAGATGGACTCCATAGAGAAGACCAACAGCAAGCTCATTGAGGAGGTCAGAGGAGCTTCTGAATGTGTTGTAGTGATTTATTAAGTTAGAGATATCTATTTGGGATGCATCTCAATTCACTGCAGACCATAAGGCATCCCTAAAATCGTTCTTCTCACAAACACGTCTTTGCGTCCAAATTGTTTTGCCTGTATAACTACTACCCCGTCTATGGAAAGAAGAAACTCCGTTTTGCCCTACAACCTCCACAAGCATATTGGTAGTCGTCTGAAGTCGGTACAGCCGATCTGCCAACTTCTGTCTGTAACGTCCCAACAGTTTGGGCTACACACTAATAGGACCCCTCTGTGGAAAGGTGAGTCTCTCACAAACACATACGTTTTGTTCTAGGATGCCCACAACCCCCACAAGGCTAGTCTGAAGTTGGCCAGATACCAGTTAAAAAATGAATGGAAGTGTGTGTATATATGGAGATAGTTTAGTGCCTAAACTAAGGGGTTAAAGACATGTTCAAAAAAATCTGTTTATCCATGTATGAAGCTATTATTCGATGTGTTTCTATGGGCTAAAAGCAGTAAGGTGAAATTCAATGTTTTTATCCCAAAAACAATTAATGGCACAGGTGTCACTCATTCCACAGAAGGCAGAGTGTCTGCAAATTTTCGCTCCTCCCTTTTCCTTGATTGATGAATTAAGGTCACTAATTAGTAGGGATGGGTATCGGGCCCCGGGGCTAAATTATGAAAGACTGTAGTATCGATAAGCTCCGATGTTATCAGTTCTGCTTTCGGTACTGGAGAAATTAAGAAAATACATTTCCTATTTATTATTGCTACATAAACATTATCTTGCACATTTGATCTCATAAAACGTTTCTAATTTGAGATCTCTCTGATGCTGCAGCACACACACACACACACGAAAGACCCTGCTCTTAATTAGTGACGATGGAGGAGAGAACAAAATGTTTAAAAGTGTTTGTTACACTTCACCAGAGTCGATGCTGACAATGCTCGTTGCCACAAGTGCAACAATACTTTTTCTTGTAAGGGCGGAAACACGAGAAATCTGTCCAAACATGTATGGTAAGTGCATAATGTACAGGCAGAGAAATGCAGAGAAATGCAGTTCGACTGTCTAGCTCGTAGTTCATCGCTCGTTGCCCGATCTACGTTAGGTATGTTGTCTTTCTTGTTGTGATGTGTGTGTGTTGTCCTATATTATATTTAATTTTTAATCCCAGCCCCCGTCTCCGCAGGAGGCCTTTTGGTAGGCCGTCATTGTAAATAAGAATTTGTTCTTAACTGACTTTCCTAGTTAAATAAATATATGCTAGCAGCCTAGATCCCATACACGGAGTTAACTAGATTATGAGAACATGGGTTCATGATCAAAAGGAACCATTAGCCAGCTGATTGTTTAGCTATGGGTGCGTTCAGAAATTCAATCACCCATTTAAAGATCTTGCAACTTTTTTGTTAAAGTTGCAGCTACAATGAACCAACCCACTCCTCCCTCTAATACCACTGGTCCAAGCCAAAGACAAGCCCAAGCCCCTTCACGCTAGCAGCTAGCGGGAGGATGACTAAGGAGAGGGTGAATGAGTGACACCTAGCCGTGATCAAGTTCATAGTGAAAGGCCTACACCCCTTTGCAACAGTGGAGTCCAAGGGCTTTAGGTAACACTCTGTCAGTATACAGTGGGGCAAAAAAGTATTTAGTCAGCCACCAATTGTGCAAGTTCTCCCACTTAAAAAGATGAGGCCTGTTATTTTCATCATAGGTACACTTCAACTATGACAGACAAAATGAGAAGAAAAAAAATCCAGAAAATCACATTGTAGGATTTTTTTATTAATTTATTTGCAAATTATGGTGGAAAATAAACTTTTGTTATTGACCAAATATTTATCTCAATACTTTGTTATATACCCTTTGTTGGCAATGACAGAGGTCAAATGTTTTCTGTAAGCCTTCACTAGGTTTTCACACACTGTTGCTGGTATTTTGGCCCATTCCTCCATGCAGATCTCCTCTAGAGCAGTGATGTTTTGGGGCTGTTGCTGGGCAACACGGACTTTCAACTCCCTCCAAAGTTTTTCTATGGGGTTGAGATCTGGAGACTGGCTAGGCCACTCCAGGACCTTGAAATGCTTCTTACGAAGCAACTTCGTTGCCCGGGCGGTGTGTTTGGGATCATTGTCATGCTGAAAGACCCAGCCACGTTTCATCTTCAATGCCCTTGCTGATGGAAGGAGGTTTTCACTCAAAATCTCACGGTACATGGCCCCATTCTTTCCTTTACACGGATCAGTTGTCCTGGTCCCTTTGCAGAAAAACAGCCCCAAAGCATGTTTCCACCCCCATGCTTCACAGTAGGTATGGTGTTCTTTGGATGCAACTCAGCATTCTTTGTCCTCCAAACACGACGAGTTGAGTTTTTACCAAAAAGTTATATTTTGGTTTCATCTGACCATATGACATTCTCCCAATCTTCTTCTGGATCATCCAAATGCTCTCTAGCAAACTTCAGACGGGCCTGGACACGTCTGGCACTGCAGAATTCAGAATTCGCCAGTCCCTGGCGGCTCTGGTCCCAGCTCTCTGCAGGTCATTCACTAGGTCCCCCCGTGTGGTTCTGGGTTCTGGGGATTTTTGCTCACCGTTCTTGTGATCATTTTGACCCCACGGGGTGAGATCTTGCGTGGAGCCCCAGATCGAGGGAGATTATCAGTGGTCTTGTATGTCTTCCATTTCCTAAATAATTGCTCCCACAGTTGATTTCTTCAAACCAAGCTGCTTACCTATTGCAGATTCAGTCTTCCCAGCCTGGTGCAGGTCTACAATATTGTTTCTGGTGTCCTTTGACAGCTCTTTGGTCTTTGCCATAGTGGAGTTTGGAGTGTGACTGTTTGAGGTTGTGGACAGGTGTCTTTTATACTGATAACAAGTTCAAACAGGTGCCATTAATACAGGTAACGAGTGGAGGACAGAGAAGCCTCTTAAAGAAGGTCTGTGAGAGCCAGAAATCTTGCTTGTTTGTAGGTGACCAAATATTTATTTTCCACCATCATTTGCAAATCAATTCATTAAAAATCCTACAATATGATTTTCTGGATATTTTTTCCTAATTTTGTCTGTCATATTTGAAGTGTACCTATGATAAATTACAGGCCTCTCATCTTTTTAAATGGGAGAACTTGCACAATTGGTGGCTGACTAAATACTTTTTTGCCCCAATGTATATTGAGTTGTATTCATTTTTAGGATACAGTAGTATAAAAGGGTTATGTTAGTCCCATCACTCCACAATACAATACACAACACAATAATTCAATAATGATAAATCAACACAAACATATTCTTTTTTGAATGTAGGGAGATGAGCAAGGCACTCAACCCCAAATTTACCCCTCCCTCCAGGAGTTACCGCAGTGACATTTATTCCTACCTGGTGTGGTGTAGAAAAGGCCAATGTGATGACTGAGCTGAAGGACGTGCCAAAGCTGGCCATCACATCAGACAGGTGGACCAGCCTCTGTCAGGACCACTATCTCACTGTTCCAGTGCACTACACAAGACAGGGCAGTGTAAAACAGAAGGTCCTCCACACCAGGGCAGTGTAAAACAGAAGGTCCTCCACACCAGGACAGTGTAAAACAGGTCCTCCACACCAGGGCAGTGTAAAACAGACGATCCTCCACACCAGGGCAGTGTAAAACAGGTCTTCCACACCAGGGCAGTGTAAAACAGAAGGTCTTCCACACCAGGGCAGTGTAAAACAGAAGGTCCTCCACACCAGGGCAGTGTAAAACAGAAGGTCCTCCACACCAGGGCAGTGTAAAACAGACGATCCTCCACACCAGGGCAGTGTAAAACAGACGATCCTCCACACCAGGGCAGTGTAAAACAGACGATCCTCCACACCAGGGCAGTGTAAAACAGACGATCCTCCACACCAGGGCAGTGTAAAACAGAAGA
This sequence comes from Oncorhynchus mykiss, assembly GCF_013265735.2. Taxonomy (NCBI): domain Eukaryota; kingdom Metazoa; phylum Chordata; class Actinopteri; order Salmoniformes; family Salmonidae; genus Oncorhynchus; species Oncorhynchus mykiss. Next base: position 29,735,789 of record NC_048578.1, on the reverse strand, counting down.
TCCTCCACACCAGGACAGTGTACAACAGAAGGTCCTCCACACCAGGGCAGTGTAAACAGAAGGTCCTCCACACCAGGGCAGTGTAAAACAGAAGGTCCTCCACACCAGGACAGTGTAAAACAGAAGGTCCTCCACACCAGGACAGTGTAAAACAGACGATCCTCCACACCAGGGCAGTGTAAAACAGAAGATCCTCCACACAACTTTGGAAGTATGCATTGTCCATTTGGAAGACCCATTTGCGACCAAGCTTTAACTTCCTGACTGATGTCTTGAGATGTTGCTTCAATATATCCACATAATTTTGTGAAGTGCACCAGTCCCTTCTGCAGCAATGCACCCCCACAACATGATGCTGCCACCCTCGTGCTTCATGGTTGGGATGGTTTTCTTCTGCTTGCAAGTCTCCCCCTTTTTCCTCCAAACATAACGATGGTCATTATGGTCAAACAGTTCTAATTTTGTTTCATCAGACCACAGGTACACCTCCAATTGACTCAAATAATGTCAATTAGCCTAGCAGAAGCTTCTAAAGCCATGACATCATTTTCTGGAATTTTCCAAGCTGTTTAAAGGCACAGTCAACTTAGTGTATGTAAACGTTTGACCCACAGGAATTGTGATACATTGAATTATTATAAGTGAAATAATCTGTCTGTAAACAATTGTTGGAAAAATGACTTGTGTCGTGCACAAAGTAGATGTCCTAACCGACTTGCCAAAACTATAGTTTGTTAACAAGAAATTTGTGGAGTGGTTGAAAAACGAGTTTTAATGATTCCAACCTAAGTGTATGTAAACTTCCGACTTCAACTGTATATATTATAATTCTTTGCCTTAATTACTCTAAAATATAGACTCTTACCTTTCATTTGACACCCAATTTTGTTTTAATGTTCCTATGAGCTTCACATGTTGGTGCTCATGGAAATTACCTTAAAATACTACTGGAGACATGACTCTGATCTGGCCATAGACTGCATTACATTATATTTTGGATTATTATCAGCAATAGTTTTGGTAGTTTTGCTTTAAACAATCAGTATATATGGGTATATATACAGGGTAACTTTAATAGTTTAATAACTAGGACAGCAATCACTTTTGCTACCCGCACTGCATGGTCGACGCGGGAGAAGAAGAGAAGCTCACTCCGAGTTGTCCAATGGCATTGAGGAGTACACCACCTCAGTCACTGGCTTCATTAATAAGTGCATTGATGACGTTGTCCCCGCAGTGACTGTACGTACATATCCCAAACAGAAGCCATGGATTACAAGCAACATCTGCACCGAGCTAAAGGCTAGAGCTGCCGCTTTCAAGGAGCGGGGCACTAATCCGTACACTTATAAGAAGTCCTGCTATACCCTCAGAAGAGGCAAAGCGTCAATACAGGACTAAGATTGAATCATACTACACCGGCCGGCTCTGACGCTTGTTGGATGTGGCAGGGCCTGCAAACTATTACGGACTACAAAGAGCTGCCCAGTGACGTGGGCCTACCAAATGAGCTAAATGCCTTTTATGCTCACTTCGAGGCAAGCAACACTGAAGCATGCATGAGAGCACCAGCTATTCCGGACGACTGTATGATCACGTTCTCCGTAGCCAATGTGAACAAGACTTTTAAACAGGTCAACATTCAGCGGAGCCAGACGGATTAACAGGAAGTGTACTCTGAGCATGCGCGGAACATCTGGCAAATGTCTTCACTCCGAAGAGGGTGGGGGTGGTGGAGGGGTTAGTACATATTTTTTTTAATGTCTTCACTGACATGTTCAACCTCTCCCTGACTATATATATATATATATATATAATACCTACATGTTTCAATCAGACCACCATAGACCCTGTGCCCAAGAAAGCGAAGGTAACCTGCCTAAATGCCTCACGTCGGTAGCCATGAAGTGCTTTGAAAGGCTGGCCACAGATGACGCAATGTCAATCCACACGGCCCTTTCCCACCTGGACAAAAGGAACACCTATGTGAAAATGCAGTTCATTGACTACAGCTCAGCGTTCAATACCATAGTGCCCACAAAGCTCATCACTAAGCTAAGGACCCTGGGACTAAACACAACTGGATCCTGGACTTCCTGACGGGCCGTCCCCAGGTGGTAAGGGTGGCAACAACATATCTGCCACACTCACTCTTAGCACGCACCCCTGAGGGGCCCCAGTGTTTAGTCCCCTTCTGTGCTCCCTGTTCCTCCTCGACTGTGTGGCTAAGCAAGAGTCCAACACCCTCATTAAGTTTGCTGACAACACAACAGTAGTATGCCTGATCACCGACAACAATGACAGCCTTGATGGTCCAAGAGGCTTCTTAACAGCTTCTACCCCCAGCCATAAGACTACTGAACACAGTTAATCAAATGGCTACTCAAACTATTTACATTGACAGCTTAAATCCAAAGACGGTGATGTCTGGTGAGTGTGCAGGCCATGGAAGAACGGGGACATGTCTGGTGAGTGTGCAGGCCATGGAAGAACGGGGACATGTCTGGTGAGTGTGCAGGCCATGGAAGAACGGGGACATGTCTGGTGAGTGTGCAGGCCATGGAAGAACGGGGACATGTCTGGTGAGTGTGCAGGCCATGGAAGAACGGGGACATGTCTGGTGAGTGTGCAGGCCATGGAAGAACGGGGACATGTCTCGTGAGTGTGCAGGCCATGGAAGAACGGGGACATGTCTGGTGAGTGTGCAGGCCATGGAAGAACGGGGACATGTCTGGTGAGTGTGCAGGCCATGGAAGAACGGGGACATGTCTGGTGAGTGTGCAGGCCATGGAAGAACGGGGACATGTCTGGTGAGTGTGCAGGCCATGGAAGAACGGGGACATGTCTGGTGAGTGTGCAGGCCATGGAAGCTTCCAGATTATTGCGACATGGGGCTGTGCATTATGCTGAAACATGAGGTGATGGTGGCGGATGAATGGCACGACGATGGGCCTCAGGATCCCGTCACGGTACCTCTGTACATTCAAATTGCCATTGATAAAATGCAATTATGTTTGTTGTCTGTAGTTTATGCCTGCCCATACCCTAACCCCACCGCCACCATGGGGCACTCAGTTTACAACATTGACATCAGCAAACCGCTCGCCCACACAACGCCATACATGCTGTCTGCCATCTGCCCGGAACAGTTGAAACTGGGGATTCATCTGTGAAAAACACACTTCTCTTCTCCAGTGTGCAAGTGGCCATGGAAGGTGAGCATTTGCACACTGAAGTTGGTTATGACGCCGAACTGCAGTCAGGTCAAGACCCTGGTGAGGACGACGAGCACGCAGATGAGCTTCCTTGAGACGGTTTCTGACCGTTTGTGTAGAAATTCTTCTGTTGTACAAACCCACAGTTTCATCAGCTGAGCCGGGTGGCTGGACTCGATCACGCAGGTTAAGAAACCAGATGTGGAGTTCATGGGCTGGCGTAGTTACACGTGGTCTGCTGTTGTGAGGCCGGTTGAATGTACTGTCAAGTTCTCTAAAATGACATATGGTAGAGAAATGAACGTTGAATTCTGCCAACAGCTCTGGTGGACATTCCTGCAGTCAACATGCCAATTGCACTCTCCCTCAACTTGAGACATCTGTGGCATTGTGTTGTGTGACAACTGCACATTCTAGAGTGGCCTTTTATTACCCCCAGCATAAGGTGCACCTATGTAATGATCATACTGTTTTAATCAGCTTTTTGATATGCCACACCTGTCCGGTGGATGGATTATCTTGGAAATGATCACTAACAGGGATGTAAACACATTTGTGCACAAAATTTGAGAAATAACCTTTGTGCATATGGAATATTTCTTGTATGTTTTATTTCAAATTGTGAAACATGGGACCAACACTTTACATGTTGCGTTTGTTTTTGGTCAGTATCCATCACTTGCTAGCACCCACACAACTCCGTTCAGGCAGATCCAGCTCAGGGGCCTAGCTCATGAGATCCTTCAGCAGCAGATTACAATTTTAATGGAAAAGTAATGTGTTTTGGCAACAAATGTTAGTGCATCGGATCGCATTGATTCGTTGCTCTAATCAAAACGAATCGCACCGACTCATTTCCAACTAAAACGTATCTGAGCCCATGTTTGTAAATACATGGAAAGATTCACATACCTAGTTATAACCCTATTGTCTAGGGCTGTCAATAAAAATAAAAGATTTATCAAGTTAATTGCTAAACTTTACAAGAATATTGACGTCTTCATTTTGTGTAAGTTAGCAAAAGTAGGTCAATTGAGAAAAGCACACTTTAACCTCAATGTCAACTTGTTTTTACATGGCATTGTAGATTTTAGCTGTATAGATGATCTGTTTAGATGTTTTCTGTGTATTTTAACACTTCCAGACAATGAGATTAATCACAAGGGGGAAAAACTAACCCTACATAGTGCTTATGGTTTTGTTATACCTATAGGGCTTATGGATGTGTTCTAACCCTAGTGCTTATGGGGGTGTTATAACCCTACATAGTGCTTATGGATGTGTTCCAACCCTACATAGTGCTTATGGATGTGTTATAACCCTACAGCTGACGGCAGCGACAGACAGGATTAACTCTTTACGGGAGGAACAGGAAACACTAAGACATGAGAATGAGACCATCGTCCAGAGCAGTCAGAAGAAAGAGGAGGTCAGGACACTCACTTCCTATGCATCTGCAACCGTTTTCAGTCTGTACGACTGTCATCTAAGTCAGACAATATGAAGATATGGTATTTCACGTCCTGTGTGACTTCCTAGGCGACCCTGGAGGACAGTGCAGTAGAGCTGGAGACATACAGACAGACACGACAGGGCCTGGATGAGATGTACAGTGTGGTGTGGAAACAGTACCAGGAGGAGAAACGCATCAGACAGGTGTGTGTGTGTGTGTGTGTGAGAGAGAGAGAGAGAAACAGCAAGATAAACAACTATCTCTACATTTCTTTGAGATCCTAACTAGCATGTGTTATACTGCCTCTACAATAGGTGTGTGTGTGTTCCTGTACCTTTAATTCCTGTGTGTAGGAGTTGGAGAGGGAGCTGAAGCTGCAGGTAGGACTAAAGCAGGAGATGGAGATGGCCATGAGGCTGCTGGAGAAAGACACGCATGAGAAACAGGACACACTGCAAGCCCTCCGACAACAACTAGACCAGGTCAAAACCCTCAACCTGCAGATGTTCCATAAGACACAGGTAACACACACGGACAGAAATACACACACACACACACAAGCTCACGCAAACATGACACACACACTCTCACTTACGCAGCAACACCTCTTGACAGAGAGTGTGTGTGTGTGTGTAGGACTGTGAGCGTGAGGCCCAGAGGAAGGAGGAGGAAGAAGGACAACTGGAGGAGAAGATGAACCAGATGGAGACCACCATTAAAGAGATGGAGCAGAGGTTTGTGTGGACGTGTTTAACCAGAAGTCCCCACAAGAATAGTAAACATACTACATTTGACCAACTGGGGACATTTTGTTAGTCACCACAATGTCAAATGCTACTTCTAGGGGGTTTAGTGTAAAGGTTAGAATTAGGTTTGGGATAATGAACTAGGGTTAGTTTTAGGGTTAGAGAAAATAAGATTTTGAATGGGACTGAATTGTGTCCCCCCACAAGGTCAGTTGTACAAGACTCTGTGTGTGTGTGTGTGTGTGTGTGTGTGTGTGTGTGTGTGTGTGTGTGGTGCAGAGTCGTGTCCGTAATGGTTTCTGTGTTTTAACATGATTGAAAACTAACTGTAGCCCATGTATTTTCAGACTGCAGAACTCTGAGCGTGATCGAAGACAGAGTGACCAGACCGAGAGAGACATGAGGACCGAGTTGGAGGGCAGAGTAGACTCCCTACAGAAACAGCTGTCTGACCTGGACACACTGAGGTACGTATGGACACACACACACACACACACACACACACACACACACACATGTTGTGATCCACTCTCCCCTGTCTCTCTAGGCTGGGTCTGGAGAGTGATCTGCGCAGTGAGAAGGAGCAGAGACAGGCCATTCAGAGAGCTCTACAGAGAGAACAGGACAACAGCACCGAGCTACGCACCCAACTACAACAGATACAGGGGCTACACACGGTCAGTGTCTCTCTCACACACTCAGAGAGAGAGAAGAGAAGTCTACCTCACGTTTTTCTTCTGAGCTGGTTTCTGTGGGTTTCTAGGAGCTGCAGGAAGTTCATCAGGAGAAGAAGCAGCTCCAGCTGACCTGTCAGGAGCAGGAGACGGCCTTACAGGAGATGGGCCTACACCTCAGCCAGTGAGTACTGTACTAGACGGCCTTACAGGAGATGGGCCAACACCTCAGCCAGTGAGTACTGTACTAGACGGCCTTACATGAGATGGGCCTACACCTCAGCCAGTGAGTACTGTACTGTACGGCCTTACAGGAGATGGGCCTACACCTCAGCCAGTGAGTACTGTACTAGGCGGCCTTACAAGAAATGGGCCTACACCCCAGCCAGTGAGTACTGTACTAGACGGGCTTACAGGAGATGGGCCTACACCTCAGCCAGTGAGTACTGTACTGTACGGCCTTACAGGAGATGGGCCTACACCTCAGCCAGTGAGTACTGTACTGTACTAGACGGGCTTGCAGGAGATGGACCTACACCTCAGCCAGTGAGTACTGTACTAGACGGGCTTACAGGAGATGGGCCTACACCTCAGCCAGTGAGTACTGAACTAGACGGGCTTACAGGAGATGGGCCTACACCTCAGCCAGTGAGTACTGTACTAGACGGCCTTACAGGAGATGGGCCTACACCTCAGCCAGTGAGTACTGTACTAGACGGCCTTACAGGAGATGGGCCTACACCTCAGCCAGTGAGTACTGTACTGTACTAGACGGGCTTGCAGGAGATGGACCTACACCTCAGCCAGTGAGTACTGTACTAGACAGCCTTACAGGAGATTGGCCTACACCTCAGCCAGTGAGTACCGTACTAGGCGGGCTTAAACCTCAGCCAGTGAGGACTGTACTAGACGGGCTTACAAGAAATGGGCTTAAACCTCAGCCAGTGAGTTCCGCACTAGGCGGCCTTACAGGAGTAGGGCCTACACCTCAGCCAGTGAATACCGTACTCTCTTACAGGAGATGGGCCTACACCTCAGCCAGTGAGTACTGGACTAGGTGGCCTTACAAGAAATGGGCTTAAACCTCAGCCAGTGAGTACTGTACTAGGCCCACTCCTAATCCTCTTAACATCCCTCTTCATTTACTTCCTTTGTTCCATCTGTTTTATCTTTGTGTGACTCTCTCATAGGTCTAAACTGAAGATGGAGGATTTCAAAGAGGTCAACAAAGCCCTGAAGGTAAGGGGTTCCCTGTCCTACATTAACACTTCCCCTAGCCCACCGTTATACCAAGTCTCTATGGAGTTTACTAGGGAAGAACAGACGAGACATAGAAATTCACCGCTAGTCATAGGGTCCTTCAGGTACAAGGAGAAGTCTATGACCCCAACCTACACGACACACACGCTTACTAATTTCTGTAATAATTTGTGATTGAGCATTGTTTTCTGTCCGTGTCCATCAGGGCCAAGCCTGGCTGAAAGACGACGAGGCTACACAGTGTAAACACTGTCAGAAGGAGTTCTCTATCGCTCGCAGAAAGGTAAAGCTCTGTCCATCCATCAGTTGTGGACTATGGTCTGTGGCAGATGTAAAGAAAGATTTATACTGAACAAAAATAAACATGACAACAATTTTACTGAGTTACAGTTAGTTCATATAAGGAAATCAGTCAATTGAAATAAATAAATGAGGCCCTAATCTATGGCGTTCACATGACTGGGTAGGGGTGTAGCCACGGGTGGAACCTGGAGGGAATAGGCCCACCCAATCAGAATGAGTTATTCCCCACAAAAGGACTTTATTTCAGACAGCAATACTCCTCAGTTTCATCAGCTGTCCGGGTGTCTGGTCTCAGACAATCCCACAGGTGAAGCCAGATGTGGAGGTCCTGGGCTGGCGTGGTTACATGTGGTCTGCGGTTGTGAGGCCGGTTAGACGTACTGCCAAATTCCCTAAAATGACATTAGTGGTTGCTTAAGGTAGATAAATGAACATTGAATTTTCTGCCAACAGCTCGGGTGGACATTCCTGCAGTCAAGCATACTAATTGCACGTGCCCTTAACTTTAGACAACTGCACATTTCTGTGGCCTTTTCTTGTCCCCGGTACAAGGTGCACCTGTGTAATGATCATGTTTCTTGATTTGCCACTCCTGTCAGGTGGATGGATTATCTTGGCAAAAGAGAAATGCTCACAACAGGGATGTAAACACATTTGTGCATAACATTTAAGTGTAAGCTTTTAGTGTGTTTGGAACATTTCTGGGATGTTTTTCAGCTCATGAAACCAACACTTTACATGTTGCGTTTTTAACATTTTTGTTCAGTCTATAAATGCCTTTGTTTGAAACGCTCTCATTTGCCACAAGTGTTACAAATAGTTATACTTGGACATTTGTGTTTTCTCTCCCTCTCTGCAGCACCACTGTAGGAACTGTGGAGATATCTACTGTAACAGTTGTTCTAGTAATGAGTTGGCCCTGCCCTCCTACCCTCGACCTGTACGGGTCTGTGACATCTGCCACTCCCTACTGCTGCAGAGGAGCACCTCTTCTACCTCCTCTTGACATACAAAAGTAGACCCTCATACACACACTCCTTGACACACACAAGTAGACCCTCATACACACACACTCCTCTTGACACACACAAGCAGACACTCAATCTTTCTTCTCTCTAGGCTGTGCTCAAAGCCCACAGTACTCTTGGTCATTGAGAACACATTTTAATCCAATTTGAGCAGGAGATTTGGTGTGAGCTATGAAGTTGTTTCGCCACTTACCTGAAATTCAGGATCTTTGGGCACGGTTGACTTTTGAACTGTAGAGGGTTCTACCCTCCTCTTGGACTAATACTGCCTTCTCTCTTTTAAACTCACCTGGAGGGATATCACTAAATAAGATCAATAAACAATAGTGGGTCAACGGGGCTAATTGTTCATTGTTACGAACAAACTCCATTCCCAGTTATACTATATATATATATATATATAGATATATATTCTCTAAGATGCCACATTGAAGGGAGCCACAGGGTATTGGAACATCAGTGTTTGTTGTAATATGAATGACCGACTATGCAACAATATCTCAATTGTGGGGAAATGTTAGATGAACTATTTCAAGAAAAGCAACGTTGATTGACTTTATTACAGTAATTTAGAGCAGAAGTTTTTCATTTAGCTTTGAAAAGGTCTTGGAGCTGATTTATATAGATAGAATCATGTGAAAGTTTCACTTCGTGACACAAAGGAATCTTCTTAGTATCTTGATGTGTAATTTCAGAATGTATATAATGAGTTTTATGTATACTAACAGCCATTTTCGGGCCAGTCATTGGGGGGGTGGGGGGGGGGGTTTGAGCAACGTTTTCTATCAAGATATTTAATAAAAACTTATCTGAATGAGTTTCTTCTTGACTGTATAGGAAACTACTCACCTCAAACAAGACAAACAGACATGTAAAACATCTTCAAATTGTATTCACTTTACAAGAAATACAAAGAATTATGCAGAAAGAAACCTTAAACAGAAACACTTCAGGTTTGTTTGCCAACTAAGTAAAGCATCCATCCCTCGTGTAGAATTCCCCTAAACCCTCCCATATAAAACTAACTTAAACGTGCTCTTTGTTCACCATGTAAAATGTCAACTTCACACACCATTATTTTAACATTGTTTCAGACTTCAACAGAAAGGCTAGATATATTTGCAGCTACTGGAGAAAAGTCCAGGAACATGTAGAAGACTATTTACAGAAGTGTTGGTTCATACGCTCAGATATGACAGTCCGGCAGGGTCAATGCTTTTCACTTATGAAAATGTAGAATTGGAATTTGATTTACTTTCTGAATTGACTGGAATTTAAATTGAATTTACCCCAACCCTGAAGTCAGTCACTTAATGGTCAAATAAAAGCTCAGATCAACAAAGTGAACTACTGTGGGTTAAATACAGACTGGGTCAATCACAGTTGGTTGTTTTGAATCTTCGTTAAAACAAAACGCACTTCCTGGTAAAGATAAAACTACCACGGTCATGTCATTAACAACAGGAGGAGAGGATGGAAACAAAACGGCTCATTTCTACCAACCTAACTTCAAAGGAGCCTCAATCATGAATACAATCAGTCTAAAACAATACATTTCCCAACCCTCACTATAAATTGGCTCAGAACTACAAAACCCATCCAAAAGACCAGGTGGGAACTACAATTCCAGTCCTTCCAGCCGAATACATGCTGGGTTAAAGACCTACATCCCCCATCCTGACCCCAGGCCATTGGAACTCCTGCCTCCACTGCCGCCATAGTAACTGCTGCTCATACCGCCCTGGTTACCTGACAGGAGAGAGATACACACTATAGGACCGAGGAGTTCAGAGATCACAGTCTAAAGCTTGATAGTCCGGGTCATGCGTAGATACATGTGAACAGGTGGGTGTGTTTTACAGAGCTGATACTCACTATAGTCACTGTAACCTCCCATGCTGCCCTGGCTGCTGTAGCCTCCAGAGTATCCAGAGCTCAGCCCTCCACTGCTATAGGAGGACTGGCTTCCCATACCCCCCTGCATCGGACTGCCGTACGAGCCATTACTGCCCCCTGCTGTAGAGTTCAGGAACAGCTCCACATAGCGGTGCTCTGCAGGACAGAGACAGCTGGTTAGTACATGAATTTCATCATATTAAGGTGGGAAAGCTGGGGAGGAAGAGAGAAACATTTTTTAAGAGTGCCTTTCATAATGGCGGTGGCCGGCTAAAAAATGTATAAAAAGACTCACGCATGTTGGCCTTGTCCTTCGACATGGCTGCCACAGCATCCTCATGTGTAGCAAACTCCACGTCAGCCTCTCCTGTCACTCTGCCGTCTGGCCCGATCTCTACATGCACTCTCACTGGGTTCAGAGGAGAGAAGAACTACGGAGAGAGAGAGGGAGCAGTGTTATTCTCATCATCTCTCACACAGACCATTCTTAGTAGTATATCCTAGAACTCACATTGTAGATGTCAGTCTCTGTGGCTCTGTAGGGCAGACCCCTCATGTGAACACAGTGACCCGTGGTGCTCTGGAAGGAGGAGCTACTGTCACCATACCGCCCATCAGACACACCTGAGGTTAGACACATACACCTTAGTTATGGAGAGACTGGTCTGGGGCATGGAGACATCATACCGTCATGACAGAGGGCTAGGAAGAGCATGACTGGAGACATCATACCGTCATGACAGAGGGCTAGAAAGAGCATGACTGGAGACATCATACCGTCTTGATAGAGGGCTAGGAAGAGCATGACTGGAGACATCATACCGTCATGATAGAGGGCTAGGAAGAGCATGACTGGAGACATACCGTCATGATAGAGGGCTAGGAAGAGCATGACTGGAGACATACAGTCATGATAGAGGGCTAGGAAGAGCATGACTGGGAGACCATCATGTTATGATCCATAAACATTTATGACTGATAATGGCTCCCAATTAATCCAGTCGGCTGAAACAAAACAAGATCTTCTTACACTGTGCAGACATCACACACACCCTCTCCCCAACACACACCTCCACCATAGCCTCCGCGTCTAGCCCTGTCGTAGGAGCCCCCTCCTCGGCCCCCCATCATGTTGTACCCACGGCCCCCAGACGGTCTGTCATAGGGCCCCGGTCTCTGCATCCCCATAGGTTTCCTCTGGGGTTCGTAGTGGGTCCTCACCTCGGCACGGCTGCTCTTGAAGATCTCAATGTACCTGAGATACATACAGTACACACACCACCATGAAGACCACCACACACAGGAGGAGGTGTAGACTAGAGCTAGCTACTGTACAGCTCCTAAGGCTGAATCAATGTGTCTGTTCAAATGGAAAGGGTACCAATAAAGTTGGGTGTTCAATATGCAGGTGATAAGCTGACATTTTGGTGTATTTGCTTGTCATTGAGGGTACTGAAAAAGTTGGGCAATTCAGGACAAGTGCTGCCAAGTGCAGTACTGCTCCATAGGTAGGTGAGTCTTGAACTATGTGAGACTTGATCTAGTGGGTAACAGTATACTGTCTAGTATAAAAGCCTTGACAGTACAACAGGCACTTTTCTTATGGTCACCTGCAGATACCCAATACAGTTAACATTGATGTTACAGTACAATCTATGTCCCTGCTATGGTCATTGTCCTGTTGTTATCCATGGAGACCCACTCTCTGAGCATTACCTGTGAGTGACAGTGTGCAGGGTCCGTGTCCTCGTGTTGATTGGCCCTCAGTGAGTTAGGACACCTGGGAGAATCCTGTCTGTCTATTGGCTACCTGTAGTGATGTTTAGTGCCCAGGAACCAATCAGCTTCACTCTTAAGAATCAGGGTCAAATGGATATGCCCAAATTCAACTGCAATTTTTACTCTGCACTCTCAACCAAACTTGGTGACAAACCTGAGAGCTTACAAGACACCTCGGCACTAAACTCAGAATATGATCTATCTCCCAATGGTTTAAGAACAAGATAATGTGCTTCATTTTCCCAAAGACTGCTGTGAGTGAATGAGTGTTAGTGTGTTCTGATCTAATATTGTAACTATGTGTCTTTACAATCAATATCGGAGTATGTGTTGTCTTAAATTAACTGTTCTGTTGAGTGTCAGTTATACCTGTTAATGTTTGTAAGTTGTACACCATAAGAACAGCAACTTTATCCAGCCAGCCAGCCAACCAACCAACCATCCCCACCTGTGCCCTATTCTTTCCTTGTGTTTCTTTAGAGCCTTTTCAGCTATATCCTGTGAAGCAAACTGCACGAAGGCCTCCCCCGTACTCCTCCCCTGGAAGTCCAGCGGCAATGTTATCCCATTTGGCACGATTTCCAACCCTTCAACCCAAGGACAGATAACCCCAGTGGGGGACACAGTAAATCACATGCCCAGTTACAGAAAGGTAGCTTTCTCTGTTGTTGCTTTATTTATTCATGAAAACTATGCATTACGACATGTACTGTACATACCAGGTGAGTATTTTTAACCAATGAGACTCAGCAACCATTCAGGCTACTTACTTTTACTGCATTTGGGGGAACATAAAGGAGGATGAGAGGAAAGAGTGTCGAGAGAGAGAAAATGTGAGAAAATGAGGGAGAAAATTAAGGAGAAGATTAGGGGGAGAAAATGAGAGAGAAAATGAGAGGGAGAAAATGAGAGCGAGAAGGATACAGAAGAGGAAGCGACTGTAGGTGTGAAGGAATGAAAATAAGTGGCTCTGGCAGTACTTGTTACCTTTAGTACCCACCCATTCTATAAATTGTCCCAGTGGGATGAATTACATCTTTGTTATGATATAGTGGGTTCATGGGAAAACACCAAAGGACAACTGTCAAAGAAAAGTGACAGACGGAACTAGCATGTCAGGCCAAATTATTGTACAGAATAATTCATTTTAAAAAGTGTTCGTTGGGACCAAACCAGTGATAGAGAAAGGTGATGGGGGAAATCCTGGACAAACTATAGCTTATATAATGTAAGTCGCTCTGGATAAGATCATCTGCTAAATGACTGAAAAATTTAAATTATCCTGGATCATTGATGAGGACTGAGGACGGTTTACCTCCTCCTACAGGATGTTATGGGGGTGTTCATGTGAACCAGTGGGAGCTAGCTACTGGTACCTGAGAGGAACTGGACGATCTCCTCCTTGCTGCAGCCGAAGGGGAGGCCTCGGAGCCTGACCAGGCCGTCTCCAGTCGTTTCTGGGCTGTTTGGACCAGAATGTTTCATCACCCAGTCCATTTCCACGTTGTTGGATTTAAACACTGTGGACAAACAAGTCAAGTCAACACAAAGACACTACTGCTAGTGTTACATAGTGTAAAAGGTTAAGAAATGTAGCCTAAAGTGAAGTCCCAAGGCACATATTATGCTTCAGCTGCAAACACTGAAACTTCAGGAAGACTTGGACAGTGACACATAAACACACACCTTCCACATATCTGTGGCCCATGGTTTCTCTGTCCTTCTTCACAGCGATCTTCAGGTCATCCTCATTCTCCAGCTCAACGAAGGCCTCTCCGCTGGGTCGGCCCTCACGCGTGGAGGTAAAATGAATGCTGGTGCCATTGTTGGCGATTTTACAATCTATATGCCAAGAAGAAGGTGGAGGGACTCACAGTTATCTCAGATGTGAGAGGTGTAGGCTATAAAGGTGTTGTAGAAAGCTATTCAAGTTTTATCGTAAAGGTGTTATTACCTGAGAAGAACCTCCGTACTTCATCCACAGAGACTGACCATGGTAGGCCTCTCACACGCACCACGTAACCCTCTCCATCAGACATGGTTGGTATTCTCTTAAACCTGAGGAAAGTAAAAGAAGCATAAGGGTATTTTTGCAATGCTTAGATAACGTTAGCTAATTACCTTTACTCAGCTAGCTAGTTACCTAGCTGGCCATCTACATTGTATTTTACTTTTAGGTAAGTGAATGAAGTTATGTAGCATTTGCAGCGATTTAGAATGTATAACGTCACAAGACATGATTAGCTATCTAACAGGCTAGCGCATTATGAATGTAGCTAGCACATTGTTGCTACTAGCTAGCTAACGTCAGTTATATTAATTTAGCTGGCTAGCTAAATCCATTATCACGAAACATACTATTTAATTTACACATAACAAACTAGCTTGATTAAGTCAGTGTGTCTAACGTTATTAGATAAGAATAAGTTCATTATCGTCGACAGTCAGACACAAATGTCAGGCCTGGCGTTAGCTAGATAAGTTAGCGCTTAACGTTCGCTACCTGGCTTGCTAGCTTGATCAAATTGGCTGACCTAAACAGCAAGCAAGGACTCACAAGCTAAAGGTATTATCACAAATCACATTAGTTGAAAAATAAACATAGATACCTGTTAATTTGAATTCAGTGACAATATTATCACTACCACGATTGGTAGTATAGCTAGCTAGATGTGTTTCGGGGTGTCAGGTCGGTCTGTTTCTGCTAGCTAGCTCCTAGCTTGCTAACTTGGTCCACGCCCAAAAAGTATGACGTAGCCTATCTGGGCCCTGTCTGTGGCCCCATTTCACTGAGGAATCTTTCAAATGAAAACTGTACCAATGCTGAAGACTAAACGACACCTATCTAGTTTCTTGGGAAACTTGCAAGCTATTTCTTGCTGTCAAATTTAACATGTACATAGCTTTCCAATGCTCTTGAGAAAAAAATGCACTCACATTACTCTAAGGTACATTCCTAATACAACATTTAAGCACCTATAGGGGTTCCGCCAGTGTTGCAATCTGAGGAACACCTAAAGGTGCCTCCAGAAACGTTTTCTTATTAGAGTGTGGCGATTGGGATTGAGTGCATTTCTCATCTGATCATCTGTGAAGAGTGCCTGGCAATGAAAACAACCTATACTGGAACGTGCCTTAAATCTCCAATTTCAAGTTCACAGAGGAACACAAATTTAATTGAGTTAACTCCCGGGTGGTGCAGTGGTCTAAGGCAGCGCCAGCGGTGCCAGCGGAGACTCTATGTTCGCGCTAGTGTTACCGGGAGGTCCGTGGGGCGACGCACAATTGGCCTAGGATGTCCGTGGGGCGACG
The DNA here is from genome assembly GCF_013265735.2 of Oncorhynchus mykiss. Lineage (NCBI taxonomy): Eukaryota > Metazoa > Chordata > Actinopteri > Salmoniformes > Salmonidae > Oncorhynchus > Oncorhynchus mykiss. Next base: position 29,720,123 of record NC_048578.1, on the reverse strand, counting down.
CTAACCAAGGTGCACGGTGTTTCCTCTGACACATTGGTTGAGACAAGATAGTTATTACTAACAACAATTGGGTACCACGAAAAAGGGGGTAAAAATAAAAAAGTAATTGAGTTAAAGGTAGCTTCTTTTAGATTTCCATTAAAATGGGCAACAATAGCTTTTTAGCAAGAAAATATTTCTCAAGAAAGAATTTACCTAGTGGGGGTGAGGGGGAACTGAAAAATAGCGGAGGATGAGGGGATTTGATTCATCTGGCCTGGGTATGTGTTGCGTGCCTCCTAAAATGAGGGAGGTTCAGGAGTCATGAGCAGGAGAGCAAGGAAGCCCCAGTAGCACAATCGTTTATTAGAAGTCCCAACTCAACAACAACAGGTGGAAGAACACGCCCAAACGAAGTCGCCACACACAGGGAATAAACGCAACACACGGAGGAGAAACCTCTACTCCTAAAAGAAAATCCCGTGGCGCAAACACGCACCCCTAACATAGCAACAACAGCAAATAATCCCGCACACAGAATAGCAGGCAGCGCAGGTTAATAAACCCACCGAAATGAACTAATAGGACACAGGTGTAAAGAAAAAACAGACAGACACAAACGAAAAGAAAAAAATGGATCGCCGAGCACCGCCCGAACAGGGAGAGGAGCCACCTTCGGTGGAAATCGTGACAGTATGCGTGTTTTGCTCCGGGTGAAAGTTGATTGGATTCGTTTTGAAACCGGGCTTCCTCCCAGGCATGAGGCGGGTGCCCAGTTCAAAGCCCACTGCGAAGTCTGCACAAAACAAAAGTGACCTGGTTAAGTATGAAAGGTAATAAGTAGGATTATGTGTTTTCACATGCAAAAGTAATTGCTTTTAATAAAAACGCTTTATTTGCCCCCCCCCCCCCCCCCCCCCTCGTGCGTTTCTGGATGATGCAACATGCTGCCTTGTTGACAACATGTACAGGCCACAGTGCCGGTGTCCGGTCTATAATCGAATTCGCCCATTGGCAGAGAGGTTTGGAACTCTCTTTGCTTTCAGGAACCTTTTCCCTGAGGAATCTTTTAAAAAGGTTCCTCAAATAACCTTTTAGGGTGTTAAGGTTCCTGTAGGAAACGTTTATGTGCCATGTATTCCATTTTGAACAATAACAATAATAATACTATTAACAATAATAATACAAATAACATTGAGTGGTTAACTTGTAAAGTCACAAATTCATTTTATTGACTTTAAAAGTCCCAGAAATCTCACTTGCAGATGCCACAGAAATCTCTGGTCTCCCTTATCCCTCTACAGCAAAAAGTTTGCCATTCGTACATTTGTTGGTAATTTATCTCCCTCATCAATTCCCAGAACACATTTCTGAATGAACAGCGTAGTGCTTTTTAATGATGCTCCATACTCAATATTAAAAAGGAAATGGACCCCCCCATTGCCACTCCCAATCCCATAGAGATGTCCTCCAGCTCTTCAGTGAGTAGCTCCTCCCCATCCAGGAAGAGTTGAATGTGGCTCTCATCCGTAAAGGTATTCCCGTCACTGTAAAGAAGTAAAACAAAAAAAGTCAAATGAAGGTTACTCAAATCATATTTCAAACAGTAAGTTAACAACTGAGCACATCACACCTTACACATTACTACTAACTTTGCATGTATTTATTTGTCTGCTGGAAAATACATACCCTGTGACATACAGCCCACTTGGATCTTCTTTGAAGAGGTAGGGGAGGAGCAAAATGGCTGCAGTGACCTTCAGACCTGTGTAATAAAATGGCTGCAGTGACCTTCAGACCTGTGTAATAGGGTGTGTAATAAAATGGCTGCAGTGACCTTCAGACCTGTGTAATAGGGTGTGTAATAAAATGGCTGCAGTGACCTTCAGACCTGTGTAATAGGGTGTGTAATAAAATGGCTGCAGTGACCTTCAGACCTGTGTAATAGGGTGTGTAATAAAATGGCTGCAGTGACCTTCAGACCTGTGTAATAGGGTGTGTAATAAAATGGCTGCAGTGACCTTCAGACCTGTGTAATAGGGTGTGTAATAAAATGGCTGGATTAGAATCAATAGAATTAGAACAGCTGCATTATTGTAGAGATTCAGCAACTACACGGCACACCCCCCTCTGCAATGATTTTGTCGGCCATTGGGTCGAATCCGGACAGAATGTTTCTGTCCACATCCATACCAAATTTGCTTCTCATCTCTGAGAAAATCTGAAAGTCTATTTGTTTATAATGCATCCTCAATATATCTTAGATTCAGATGACAGTTCTTGACTATTCTACATTAGTTGTGCTTTTTACCATTTCTTTCTACAATGGCTGACAAATGAAGTGCTGGGCACTGTTTTAAGATATCCTTGGTGTCTTGTTTCATAAAAACCAGTCCACCTGCATCTTTTCAACATGTAACTCTTGACTGAAGGAATCCTCACCAATCTCAATCTGAAAATCAAATATAAATATCATCAAATGTTGATACATACAGCATCAAACACGATCAAAGTCTATAGAAAAAGGCAAAATGTCCTTTATTCACAAAGCATCTCAGAGTGCTGTTGTTGGATCAGGTCCACACCTGTCCATACAATCGTATATATGATCTTAAAAACAGATCTGGGATCAGCGGTTCGACTTTGACAAACTGAATATGGGCCCTTATTTGTATACCAATAGTTACCTTGGCTATTTTGGTCAGGTCTTCATTTTTGATGTCATCTGGGTTTATTTTTTCCCTTGCCCCCTAAACTTCTTCTGCATTTCCTGTACTTGTATTTATTCTTTATCATGCCGTGCCATGACTCCTTAAAAAATAAAATGTGGAGAGGAGAAATATGATGATGGATTATTGGGACCGAGGTCAGAGGAGCAGAATAGAGATGGTCTTGTTATGCTGCTGGAAATGTGATGGTTTAACAATGTGAGAAGAAAATATCCAAGCCAGCACATTATGGTCTGGGTAGGCACAATAGTGTAAAAAGGTTATTAGCGTGAGTATGAAAACTGAAGAATTCGTACATATCAAATCAAATCAAATTTATTTTGATTTGATAAATACTGGAGGCTGAGACAGGAGGGGTCAGGAGACACTGTGGCCCCATCCGAGGACACCCCTGGACAGGGCCAAACAGGAAGGATATAACCCCACCCACACACATATCCCTTCCCTGTCTGGTCTCTCAACGAGAGTAGAAACATACAAGAATACAGTTAGACTAACAATTATGTTCATAATACAAATGATATTGACTGATGGTGTTGATTATCATCATGTAGAAGTTGACTATGTGCTATGTTATAAGATGCAGTGATTATGAGAAGACAGAGTATGGAGGACAGAGACAGGAGAAGGGCTCAGGCTGATGCACACACACACACACACACACACACACACACAAACAAGCATAATGTATGAACTTGTATCATTAACATTAAGCTAACATTAGTTTACTACATAACTATACTCACCAAGTATAGGTACACATGAAGGCAAACAACACCTGCCCAATCTGAGACCTCCACCTCGAGAGAACTGCAGGGCAACACCTGCCCAATCTGAGACCTCCACCTCGAGAGAACCGCAGGGCAACACCTGCCCAATCTGAGACCAATAATTTTGTGAATTTGATTCAAACTTAGATTACTGAAACAATTTGCTCCACCATTCTTTGGTCCAATGACATCAATGTCTCTCCATCAATTTGGTGATCTGTGGGAAAAAATACCCTAAATGAAAAGAACATGTCAGTGGTCAGTGTGTATCAGAATAGGAAACCCATATGAAAATAAAAGTGCATTGTGCTTCCTAAATGAATAAATCAATGATTTGAACTAATCAGTGGCAGAATGGAATGGACACCCTTCCCCCTGGGTCCCTGTATGCATCTAACCCATGGAAATCCATCTCCTCAACAGGACTTATAGAAACCATTGTTGACTGTGTTGAACCATGCCTGCGTGGTGATGGCTGTTGAAACTGGCTGGTAGCAGCACCAAGGAATCTGTATATTCCACACACTTCCATGAACACATGAATCTCTTCTGAATGATTGTCGATAACCAGATAGTCTCCTACATTGTACCGCTCATTGTTCACTGCAATGGACATTGCAGTGGGACGTCTCAGTTGGAAGTCTCTTGGGTCCATACAGTGTGTTGTTGTTGCCAAGGCAGTTGTTGGTTTGCTCCCAGCATTGTTTGAGCTAATGTCTTTTAGCCAGGGTCTTCGTTGTATTTTCAAGGTTTTCCACAACTGCCAAGAGCCTCTTGAAATACTGGTGTTTCGCTTCAAATCGCATGGAGGACTGGTGCATCAAAGGTCCATAGCAGGCTAGGGTAGTGGACGAGGTAGTGCATCTTTGCGATTGTCTTCCCTGGAAACAGCTCCTGGAAGAGAGGTTGAAATTCAGTGATTTTTTTCTGCCAGATATGGGATCTAGGATCTTCTTAAAATGCTGGCCAAGATGACATCAGATACCTCTCGAAACAGGAGGTAGAGATCCCAAGCACTGCCATTTTGTATTTGACTACCAATCATTTGGGGGAGTAAACAAAAACGTGCAAATTGTTCTGATGAACTTCCTGATAGATGGCCATTCTTCCTTTGGACTCTATCGGGTAGTGGAGCAGGTTTAGAAGACACATCTCGTTGCCATAAGACAAGTTCTCAACCTCATAGTTGATCTGGACAAGAGTTATTGTTGCAACACCAGGCTGAGCAATGTGGGTATGATGCCCTCGTGAAGGTTATGCATGATGTCTGGTGGAAACAGATAGATAATGGGAGATGGCACATGATTCAGCTGAGAGAAGCAACAGGCTTTTTTGATGCCAATACATCGATGCAAAGTCTGGAAGTGACAAATGTGACCAGAGGAAACATTTTTTCGCAACCCTGCAACCCTGCGACCCTGCGACCCTGCGTGAGGAGAGATCATCTGCTGAGACTGTTGTGATTGGTATTCAGAAGGTTTTGTTTTCACCATTGCATGTTAACTTCACACCCAGTGCTTCCAATTCCTGGATTGTCACGTATCAAATGCTCCAATACTTCTTAGTAAGTGGTGACTTGTATTCTAAGAGGCGGTGATGAACCAATGTGGAGAGGTATATATTCTGGAGTTGGGAAGTATCCTTGTGGTCAAGATTTCCTAAGCTAAAGTACACAGTGGTCAATTTGTGCTTGCCTTTTTCCACCCAGTGGATTGACAACTTCCAATTCATCTACGTAAAACTGCAGATGGAGGCTCTGCTTTGTTAGGTTGGGATTTGAACAATTCACCGTCTGTAAAGTCTTCTAGAATCTCATCATTATGTGGCTTTTGGTCTTGATTCAAGGTGGTCCAGACCTCTTCATTACTTGCTATTTTTGCAGTATGCTGACCAATGGGATGTATTCAAATGACCTTGTTTTATAACCTTTGTTGCTCAGGGGTACTTCACTTGGTGTAACGATCTGGGCGTAGTGGGTGCGAAGTCAGGCGCAGGAAGCAGAGAGTACAGGGTAGTGCTATTTAGTGCACACATGGCGAACATAAGCCACCCCACGAAACACAGGGCGCACACAAAACAAATGCCCCAAACACGGGGACTCAAACAGTCCGGAGAAAAACCCACAAACGAAACACGTCAACATCAAACGTGCTCAGAGCAACACAAAACAATCCTGTACAAAGAGCAGACGGGCCTACTGGTTAACATAGCCCGACTAATCAGCCTACACACAAAACAATCCTGTACAAAGAGCAGACGGGCCTACTGGTTAACATAGCCCGACTAATCAGCCTACACACAAAACAATCCTGTACAAAGAGCAGGCGGGCCTACTGGTTAACATAGCCTGACTAATCAGCCTACACACACAACAATCCTGTACAAAGAGCAGACGGGCCTACTGGCTAACATAGCCCGACTAATCAGCCTACACACAAAACAATCCTGTACAAAGAGCAGGCGGGCCTACTGGCTAACATAGCCCGACTAATCAGCCTACACACAACACAATCCCACACAAAGAGCAGGCGGGCCTACTGGTTAACATAGCCCGACTAATCAGCCTACACACAAAACAATCCTGTACAAAGAGCAGGCGGGCCTACTGGCTAACATAGCCCGACTAATCAGCCTACACACAACACAATCCCACACAAAGAGCAGGCGGGCCTACTGGTTAACATAGCCCGACTAATCAGCCTACACACAAAACAATCCTGTACAAAGAGCAGGCGGGCCTACTGGCTAACATAGCCCGACTAATCAGCCTACACACAAAACAATCCTGTACAAAGAGCAGGCGGGCCTACTGGCTAACATAGCCCGACTAATCAGCCTACATACAACACAATCCCACACAAAGAGCAGGCGGGCCTACTGGCTAACATAGCCCGACTAATCAGCCTACACACAACACAATCCCACACAAAGAGCAGGCGGGCCTACTGGTTAACATAGCCCGGCTAATCAGCCTACACACAAAACAATCCTGTACAAAGAGCAGGCGGGCCTACTGGCTAACATAGCCCGGCTAATCAGCCTACATACAACACAGGTGAAACCAATAAACAGAAAGGGGAAAAGGGATCAGTGGCAGCTAGTAGGCCGGTGACGAGCGCCACCCGAACAGGAAGGGGAGCCACCTTCGGTAGGAGTTGTGACACTTGGCCTGACCATGCCCAATTATTTCACACAGTAATGCTCCAGTATCCACTCAGAGCTTATGCATCTAATGCATTCCTCAAATACTGCAAAATTGTTAAGCTAGTCCCTGAGATCGCCATCTTCATCCACATGTATTTGTTAATTTGTAAGGTGAAACCTGAGGGCATCACTGTAGTGTGTCATAAATGCATCAAAAATTGTTCTGTGGTCTTCAACAATGCTATTATGTACCGTAGCTGGGAGGCAGTGTTCTTCCCTGATTTTCAAAATAAAAATACAGATATTATTTTTGAGACCTTCGATTAGCTGCTAAGTGTTGATCTCTCTGGTTTCGGTAGTGTAAGGCTCTACGCTGGTAGACAGGAAGCAGGTACAGGGAGTGAGCATTTAATAACCAACGGACATAAAACAGGACAGCGTCTGGACATGAACACATAATGACATTAATGCTGACACAGGGAACAAAAGCGGAGGCAGACAGAAATAGGGAAGGTAATCTACAAAGTGAAGGAGTGCAGTTGAGTCCAGTGAGTGCTAATGCGCGGAATGATGGTGACAGGTGTGCGCAATGAAGGGCAGCCTGAGAGGGAGAGCGGGAGCAGGGGTGACAGGTAGATGTGTGACCGATAGGTGATGAAACATCTACAAAGTATTCAGACCCCTAGACTTTATCCACATCTTGTACATTACAGCCTTAATCTAAAAATATATACATTTTTTTGAATTCCCTCATCAATCAACATACAATACTCCACAATGACAAAGCCAAAACAGGTTTTTAGAAATTTTGCAAATGTATTAAAAATAAAAAAACGGAAATATCACATTAGCATAAGTATTCAGACCCTTTACTCAGTACTTTGTTGAAGCATCTTTGGCAACAATTGCAGCCTTGAGCCTTCTTTGGTATGACGCTACAAGTTTGGCACACCTGTATTTGGGGAGTTTCTCCCATTCTTCTCTGCATATTCTCTCAAGCTCTGTCAGGTTGGATGGGGAGCGTCGCTGCACAGCTATTTTCAGGTCTCTCCAGAGATGTTAAATTGGATTCAAGTCCGAGCCACTCAAGGACATTCAGAGACTTGTCCCGAAGATACTCCTGCATTGTCTTTCCTGTGTGCTTAGAGTCGTTGAACATTTCTGGGATATTTTCTTTCAGCTCATGAAACATGGGACCAACACTTTACATGTTGTGAACTGTTGGAAGGTGAACCTTCGCCCCAGTCTAAGGTCCTGGGCGCTCTGGAGCAGGTTTTCATCAAGGATCTCTCTGTACTTTGCTCTGTTCATCTTTCCCTTGATCCTGACTAGTCCCCCAGTCCCTGCTGCTGAAACACATCCCCACAGCATGATGCTGCCACCACCATGCTTCACCGTAGGGATGGTGCCAGGTTTCCTCCAGATGTGACACTTGGCATTCAGGCCAAAGAGTTCAATCTTGGTTTTATCAGACCAGAGAATCTTGTTTCTCATTGTCTGAGAGTCCTTTAGGTGTCTTTTGGCAAACTCCAAGCAGGCTGTCATGTACCTATTACTGAGGAGTGGCTTCTGTCTGGCCACTCTACCACAAAGGCCTGATTGGTGGAGTGCTGCAGAGATGGTTGTCCTTCGGGAAGGTTCTCCCATCTCCACAGAGGAACTCTGGAGCTCTGTCAGAGTGACCAAGGAGGTTCTTGGTCACCTCCCTGAGGTGTTTTTGCTTTGTTTTTGCTTTGTCATTATGGAGTATTGTGTGTAGATTGATAAGGGAAACAATTAATTTAATCCATTTTAGAATAAGGCTGTAACATAACAAAATGTGGAAAAGGGGAAGGGGTCTGAATACTTTCCCAATGCACTGTATATGCTTTCCAGCACCTATTAAATCCACAGGTAATTATGCAATTTAGTTTGTGCTGGTGATAGAGGCCAATATGTGAGTAGTCTGGACACAGAGAAAGTATGTTTGTTGCAAAGTGGACAATTGAATAGAGTTGGCATTCTTCAGACAGATTGTGAACCTTGGTATGATGGTGTCATGTACTGTCATGTTGTGTCGTGTTTCTGTCCTTTCCCTTCACCCTGTCTCCCTCTGCTGGTCGTTGTTAGGTTACCTTTTCTCCCCCTCTTTTCCCCAGCTGTGCCTTGTCTCCTCCTAACTACCTCGTCACCCCTTTTCCCACCTGTTCCCTTTTTCCCTCTGATTAGGTCCCTATATCTCTCTCTGTTTCTGCTCCTGTCTTTGTCGGATTCTTGTTTGTTGTGTTTCATGCCTGAACCAGACTGTCGTCATGTTTGCTGTAACCTTGTCCTGTCCTGTCGGAATCTGCCGGTCCATCTGAGCCTACCTATGTTTGGTAATTAAAGAAGCTCTGTTTAAGTTAATTCGCTTTTGGGTCCTCATTCACGCACCGTAACAGAAGAATCCGACCAAGAATGGACCCAGCGACTTCGGATCCTCTCCACTCAGCCGTCGGGATCCAGGGAGCGATGCTAGGCAGACACGAGCAGGAATTGTCTGCTGCTCGACATGCCGTTGAGACCCTGGCCACCCAAGTCTCCAACCTCACAGAACAGGTTCACCATCTCCGCCTCGATCCACCGGCCACTTCCAGGGCTTTCGAATCTCCGGAGCCCAGAATCAATAACCCGCCGTGTTACTCTGGGGAGCCCACTGAATGCCGCTCGTTCCTCACCCAGTGTGATATTGTGTTTTCTCTCCAGCCCAACACTTTCTCCAGGAGCACTGCTCGTGTCGCCTACGTCATATCTCTCCTTATTGGACGGGCTCGTGAGTGGGGCACGGCAATCTGGGAGGCAAGGGCTGAGTGTACTAACCAGTATCAGGACTTTAAGGAGGAGATGATACGGGTTTTTGATCGATCTGTTTTTGGGGAGGAGGCTTCCAGGGTCCTGTCTTCCCTATGTCAAGGTAATCGATCCATAACAGACTACTCTATTGAGTTTCGCACTCTTGCTGCCTCCAGTGGCTGGAACGAGCCGGCTTTGCTCGCTCGTTTTCTGGAGGGTCTCCGCGCAGAGGTAAAGGATGAGATTCTCTCCCGGGAGGTTCCTTCCAGCGTGGATTCCTTGATTGAACTCGCTATTCGCATTGAGCGACGGGTTGATCTTCGTCACCGAGCTCGTGGAAAGGAGCTTGCGTTCTCCGTTGCCCCCATCTCCGCATCACTACCATCTTCCTCTGCCGGCTCGGGTGCTGAGCCTATGCAGCTGGGAGGTATCCGCATCTCGACTAAGGAGAGGGAACGGAGAATCACCAACCGCCTCTGTCTCTATTGCGGTTCCGCTGGTCATTTTGTCACTTCATGTCCAGTAAAAGGCCAGAGCTCATCAGTAAGCGGAGGGCTACTGGTGAGCGCTACTACTCCTGTCTCTCCTTCAAGATCCTGCACTACCTTGTCGGTCCATCTACGCTGGACCGGTTCGTCAGCTTCCTGCAGTGCCTTAATAGACTCTGGGGCGGAGGGCTGTTTTATGGACGAGACCTGGGCTCGGGAACATGACATTCCTCTCAGACAGTTAAAGGAGCCCACGGCCTTGTTCGCCCTGGATGGTAGTCCTCTCCCCAGGATTCAGCGTGAGACGCTACCTTTAACCCTCACTGTTTCTGGTAATCATAGTGAAACCATTTCTTTTTTAATTTTTCGTTCACCTTTTACACCTGTTGTTTTGGGCCATCCCTGGCTAGTTTGTCATAATCCTTCCATTAATTGGTCTAGTAATTCTATCCTCTCCTGGAACGTCTCTTGTCATGTGAAATGTTTAATGTCTGCTATCCCTCCTGTTTCCTCTGTCTCTTCTTCACAGGAGGAGCCTGGTGATTTGACAGGGGTGCCGGAGGAATAGGGAACCACCCCCCCCGGGTTAGACTATACTCTCTGTCGGCTCCCGAACGTAAGGCTCTCGAAGATTATTTGTCTGTAGCTCTTGACGCCGGTACCATAGTCCCCTCCTCCTCTCCCGCCGGAGCGGGGTTTTTTTTTGTCAAGAAGAAGGACGGGTCTCTGCGCCCCTGCATAGATTATCGAGGGCTGAATGACATAACAGTGAAGAATCGTTATCCGCTTCCTCTTATGTCTTCAGCCTTCGAGATCCTGCAGGGAGCCAGGTTTTTCACTAAGTTGGACCTTCGTAACGCTTACCATCTCGTGCGCATCAGGGAGGGGGACGAGTGGAAGACGGCGTTTAACACTCCGTTAGGGCACTTTGAATACCGGGTTCTTCCTTTCGGCCTCGCTAACGCTCCAGCTGTCTTTCAGGCATTAGTCAATGATGTCCTGAGAGACATGCTGAACATCTTTGTTTTCGTTTACCTTGACGATATCCTGATTTTTTCACCGTCACTCCAGATTCATGTTCAGCACGTTCGACGTGTCCTCCAGCGCCTTTTAGAGAATTGTCTTTTTGTGAAGGCTGAGAAGTGCACTTTTCATGCCTCCTCCGTCACATTTCTCGGTTCTGTTATTTCCGCTGAAGGCATTAAGATGGATCCCGCTAAGGTCCAAGCTGTCATTGATTGGCCCGTCCCTAAGTCACGCGTCGAGCTGCAGCGCTTTCTCGGCTTCGCGAACTTCTATCGTCGTTTCATCCGTAATTTCGGTCAGGTGGCAGCTCCTCTCACAGCCCTTACTTCTGTCAAGACGTGCTTTAAGTGGTCCGTTTCCGCCCAGGGAGCTTTTGATCTCCTCAAGAATCGTTTTACATCCGCTCCTATCCTTGTTACACCTGACGTCTCTAGACAGTTCGTTGTCGAGGTTGACGCGTCAGAGGTGGGCGTGGGAGCCATTCTTTCTCAGCGCTCCCTCTCTGACGACAAGGTCCACCCATGCGCGTATTTTTCTCATCGCCTGTCGCCGTCGGAACGTAACTATGATGTGGGAAACCGCAAACTGCTCGCCATCCGGTTAGCCCTAGGCGAATGGCGACAGTGGTTGGAGGGGGCGACCGTTCCTTTTGTCGTTTGGACTGACCATAGGAACCTTGAGTACATCCGTTCTGCCAAATGACTTAATGCGCGTCAGGCGCGTTGGGCGCTGTTTTTCGCTCGTTTCGAGTTCGTGATTTCTTATCGTCCGGGCTCTAAGAACACCAAGCCTGATGCTTTGTCTCGTCTCTTCAGTTCTTCAGTAGCCTCCACTGACCCCGAGGGGATTCTCCCTGAGGGGCGTGTTGTCGGGTTGACTGTCTGGGGAATTGAGAGGCAGGTAAAGCAAGCGCTCACTCACACTCCGTCGCCGCGCGCTTGTCCTAGGAACCTTCTTTTCGTTCCCGTTCCTACTCGTCTGGCCGTTCTTCAGTGGGCTCACTCTGCCAAGTTAGCCGGCCACCCTGGCGTTCGGGGTACGCTTGCTTCCATTCGCCAGCGTTTTTGGTGGCCCACCCGGGAGCATGACACGCGTCGTTTCGTGGCTGCTTGTTCGGTCTGCGCGCAGACTAAGTCCGGTAACTCTCCTCCTGCCGGCCGTCTCAGGCCGCTTCCTATTCCCTCTCGACCGTGGTCTCACATCGCCTTAGATTTTGTCACCGGACTGCCTTCGTCAGCGGGGAAGACTGTTATTCTTACGGTTGTCGATAGGTTCTCTAAGGCGGCTCATTTCATTCCCCTTGCTAAGCTTCCTTCTGCTAAAGAGACGGCACAAATCATCATCAAGAATGTTTTCAGAATTCATGGCCTTCCGTCAGACGTCGTTTCGGACAGAGGTCCGCAATTCACGTCTCAATTTTGGAGGGAGTTTTGCCGTTTGATTGGGGCTTCCGTCAGTCTCTCTTCCGGCTTTCACCCCCAGTCTAACGGTCAAGCAGAACGGGCCAATCAGACTATTGGTCGCATCTTACGCAGTCTTTCTTTTCGCAACCCTGCGTCTTGGTCAGAACAGCTCCCCTGGGCAGAATACGCCCACAACTCGCTTCCTTCGTCTGCGACCGGGCTATCTCCTTTTCAGAGTAGCCTCGGGTACCAGCCTCCGCTGTTCTCATCTCAGTTCGCCGAGTCCAGCGTCCCCTCCGCTCAGGCTTTTGTCCAACGTTGCGAGCGCACCTGGAAGAGGGTCAGGTCTGCACTTTGCCGTTATAGGACGCAGACTGTGAGGGCTGCTAATAAGCATAGAACTAAGAGTCCTAGATATTGTCGCGGTCAGAGAGTTTGGCTCTCCACTCAGAACCTTCCCCTTAAGACGGCTTCTCGCAAGTTGACCCCGCGGTTCATTGGTCCGTTCCGTATTTCTCGGGTCATTAATCCTGTCGCAGTTCGACTTCTTCTTCCGCGATACCTTCGTCGCGTCCACCCGGTCTTCCATGTCTCCTGTATCAAGCCCGTTCTTCGCGCCCCCGCTCGTCTTCCCCCCCCCCCCCCCATCCTTGTCGAGGGCGCACCCATCTACAGGGTCCGTAGGATTTTGGACATGCGTCCTCGGGGCCGTGGTCACCAGTACCTCGTAGATTGGGAGGGGTACGGTCCTGAGGAGAGGAGTTGGGTTCCCTCTCGGGACGTGCTGGACCGTGCGCTGATCGAGGATTTCCTCCGTTGCCGCCAGGTTTCCTCCTCGAGTGCGCCAGGAGGCGCTCGGTGAGTGGGGGGGTACTGTCATGTACTGTCATGTTGTGTCGTGTTTCTGTCCTTTCCCTTCACCCTGTCTCCCTCTGCTGGTCGTTGTTAGGTTACCTTTTCTCCCCCTCTTTTCCCCAGCTGTGCCTTGTCTCCTCCTAACTACCTCGTCACCCCTTTTCCCACCTGTTCCCTTTTTCCCTCTGATTAGGTCCCTATATCTCTCTCTGTTTCTGCTCCTGTCTTTGTTGGATTCTTGTTTGTTGTGTTTCATGCCTGAACCAGACTGTCGTCATGTTTGCTGTAACCTTGTCCTGTCCTGTCGGAATCTGCCGGTCCATCTGAGCCTACCTATGTTTGGTAATTAAAGAAGCTCTGTTTAAGTTAATTCGCTTTTGGGTCCTCATTCACGCACCGTAACAGATGGGATGGAATCAGAGATCATTGCAGACATCATCAAGGAACCAGTCTTCCACAGCCACAGTCAAATTCAAGTTGACACTAAAAGCAAAAGTGAAGTGCATTAGTATGGAGGATAAAACAAAACCCATACCACTCTTTCTAGAAAACCACCTGTCCTTCTAATATGTATTTATGGTTGTTCTATAACGAAGCAGAGCTGGTGTCTCTCTCTTATTTATCTGAAGCCATATTTCTAAGTATGGGACATTATGGGATTCTGCAGTTCCATATTTAAGTGTTGACTCAGATAATATGATGCTCCAAATTGGGCATTAAGTTTTTCTTATATGTCAACCCAAAGTGGCCTATTAAAGTTGTCAATAAAGAGAGTGAGCCTATTTGGTCAGTTAAAGGCTTCTTGATATATAATGAACAAAAATATAAATGCAACATTCAACAATTTCAACGATTTTACTGAGTTACAGTTCATTTAAGGAAGTCAGTCAATTGAAATAAATGTATTAGGCCCTAATCTATGGATTTCACATGACTGGGCAGGGGCGCAGCCATGGGTGGTCCTGGGAGGGCATAGGCCCATCCACTGGGGAGCCAGGCTGAGGGAATCAGAATACGTTTTTCACCATAAAAGAGCTTTATTACAGACAGAAATACTCCTCAGTTTCATCAGCTGTCCAGGTGGCTGGTCATAGATGATCCTGCAGGTGAAGAAGCCGGATGTGGAGGTCCTGGGCTTGCGTGGTTATATGTGGTCTGCAGTTGTGAGGCAGATTGGATGTACTGTCAAATTCTCTAAAACAATGTTAGAGGTGGCTTATGGTTGAGAAATGAACATTACATTATCTGAAACAGCTCTGGTGGACATTCCTGCAGTCATCATGCCAATTGCACACTCCCTCAAAACTTGAGACATCAGTGGCATTGTGTTTTATGACAAAACTTCATGTTTTAGAGTGGCCTTTTATTGTCACCAGCACAAGGTGCACTTTGCTAATGATCATGCTGTTTAATCAGCTTCTTAATATACCACACCTGTCAGGTGGAATGATTATCTTAGCATAGGAGAAATGTTCACTAAGAGGGATGTAAACAAATTTGTGCAAAACATTTGGGAGAACTAAGCTTTTTTTGCATATAGAACAATTCTGGGATTTTTTATTTCAGCTCATGAAGCATGGGATCAACACTTTACATTGTGTTTATATTTTTGTACAGTATAAATGACAGTTTAATCCTTCCTTCTAAACTCTTGCCTGTAATCTAGCGAGGTTAATTATTTCCCTTTTACTAGTCCAAATAAACGGAGTAATCATTTTGTCTATGGTGTTAAAGGTGAAGGCAGGTATGGACAATGAAACATGCTGATAACGTAATTCAGTTTAGGAGCTATAACCACATTTATAACGTGGCCTACCCCACAATGAGATTTGCAGTTTATCCCAGTCCTTAAACTGGAGATTAATTTGGTTAGTATATACAGAATGTGAAATAAACCTTCCCCTAAGAAACAACTTATCTTCTCACATGCAACAAGAAGACACAATGACACCAGACATTTACCATTCAGTTAGTATAGGAAAAGACAATGGAATTACACAGAACACACTATAACCACACTGTATTGATTGATTGATTGATTGATTGACTGTAAATACATTCATTCACCATTCAGTTAGCATTGGAAAAGACAAAGGAATAACACAGAACACACTATAACCACACTATATTGATTGATTCAATGTAAATACATTCATTCACCATTCAGTTAGCATTGGAAAAGACAAAGGAATAACACAGAACACACTATAACCACACTATATTGATTGATTGATTGATTGACTGTAAATACATTCATTCACCATTCAGTTAGCATTGGAAAAGACAAAGGAATAACACAGGACAAACTATAATTACACTACAAATACATCCAAAGATGTTATAGAGGCTAACCTGTTTGTAGATCCATGGTAAGCTTTAAACATTGTCTGGCCTGTCTGGCAGATTGGATGAGGCAGATTGGATGTACTGTCAAATTCTCATCTGACTGCACAATCCACTGTCTCATTAGCCCAGCCAAGCAATTTATAAACTTAATCTCCACTGTAAAAAGCATCTAAACATTGTCTCACATTTCTTTTAGACCGACAGGCAGACAGCGTTTCTCAGCCAGTCAAAATCATGAATCAGCTGGCATCATTTTTATGGATATATACATCCAGCTTCAGTTTGAAGTGATTGTGTTAGCTGTGTTGTTGGCTAGCTCCTCTGAACAACAGTGTACTGACAAGTGAGCACATTTGCTATGCCAGGCGAAATTGCACCTCAGCTCATTGTTATGGATGTATCCAGATAAATATCACAAGGGGGCCTCCCGAGTGGCGCAGTAGTCTAAGGCACTGAATCGTAGTGCTATCTGTGCCACTAGAGATCCTGGTTTGAGTCAAGACTCTGTCGCAGCCGGCCGTGACCGGGAGACACATGGGGCGGTGAACAATTGGCCCAACGTCGTCTGGGTTAGGGGAGGGTTTGGCCGGCAGGGATGTTCTTGTCCTATCGCGCTCTAGCGACTACTGTGGCGGGCCGGGCGCAATGCACGCTGACACGTTAGCCAGGTGTACGGTGTTTCCTCCAACACATTGGTACGGCTGGCTTCGGTGTTAAAGTGGGCATTGTGTCAAGAAGCAGTGCTGCTTTGCAGGGTCGTGTTTCGGAGGACGCACGGCTCTTGACCTTCGCCTCTCCTGAGTCCGTACGAGAGTTTCAGCGATGAGACGAGACTGTAACTACCAATTGCATAGCACGAAATTGGGGAGAAAAAGGGGTAGAAGTACAAATAAAAAATATATTTATATATATTTTTGTATAAAAACATACGTCACTAGAAAACAGCTTAAACAAATGAAAAAGCTTGTTGTTATGCTGGTAATTTTGTTTTATGCGACTGTAAGTTCGCGCTAGTTGACAATTTTTTTTACCTTAAATTATCCTGAATGATCAAATCAAATTTTATTTGTGACATGCGCCGAACACAACATAAATGCTTAGTTTACAAGCCCTTAACCAACAATGCAGTTGAAGAAATAGAGTTAAGAAAAGATTTACTAAATCAAATAAAGTAAAAAATAAAATGAAAAGTAACACAAGAAAATAACAATACAAGGCTACAGGGGATACCGGTATATTGTCAATGTGCGGGGGTACAGGTTAGTCAAGGTCATTTGTACATGTAGGTAGGGGTAAAGTGCATAGATAATAAACATAAAGGACAAATGTGAGCACCTACCAAATGATTATAAAATTATACATTTATCCCTTACCTCCTCCATTATCAAATGGGTAATCTCAGCAACCCAGAAACAAAATCTTGCATAAATGCCAGCTACATAATTGCTGACAGATAATTTGTTAGTTCAACATGGTGGGTTCTTTTTGTGTCGGTAAAATAAATGATCTGGAAAATAGCAGTGGAAACGCCTTATGCTCAAATATTAATATAATAACCATCATATTGAAGTCAATTTGGTGTGTATGGTTTGGTGTGTGGTCCTCACAGCCTACCTGCACTGTACACTGTATCTGCCAGCTGTTGGTTAGAGTGCAGGTGCCAGGACCAGAGTAGTCACATTTGCTATTTGACGTACTAGTTTTGTTGAAAACACAATGGAAACACATTCAACTTTCGATTTTTACTCTGTACATGAAAACTTACATGAAAAAGTACATTTTGTGTGCACTCCATCATCACGCAATGATTTTTATCCAGAACAAGTCAGTTTGGTGGGAACATACCGCTGGTGGGAACATACCGCTGGTGGAAACATACCACTGGTGGGAACATACCACTGGTGGGAACATACCGCTGGTGGGAACATACCGCTGGTGGGAACATACCACTGGTGGGAACATACCACTGTTGGGAACATACCACTGTTGGGAACATACCACTGGTGGGAACATACCACTGTTGGGAACATACCACTGTTGGGAACATACCACTGTTGGGAACATACCACTGGTGGGAACATACCACTGTTGGGAACATACCGCTGGTGGGAACATACCACTGGTGGAAACATACCACTGTTGGGAACATACCACTGTTGGGAACATACCGCTGGTGGGAACATACCACTGGTGGGAACATACCACTGTTGGGAACATACCACTGTTGGGAACATACCGCTGGTGGGAACATACCACTGGTGGAAACATACCACTGGTGGGAACATACCACTGTTGGGAACATACCACTCGTGGGAACATACCACTGTTGGGAACATACCACTGGTGGGAACATACAAAAAGCTTTATACAGGCTCAGTTCCAGTACTATATTTACAATGTACAGGGATACTGGAGTGACAGAGGTAGATATGCATAGGGTTAAGGTGACTAGGCATCAGGATATATGATAAACAGAGTAGAAGCAGTGTAAATGAGGATTGTGTGTGTGCGTGTTTGTAGAGTCAGTATAAATGTGTGTGCAATGCATGTTAAGTGTGCGTTTGAGTTTCAGTGTGTGTTTGTGTTTCAGTGTGTGTGAGTGAGTGTGTAGAGTCCTGTGAGTGTGTAGAGCCCTGTGAGTGTGTGTTTGAGTTTCAGTGTGTGTGAGTGTGTGTGTGTTTGTGTTTCAGTGTGTGTGAGTGAGTGTGTAGAGTCCTGTGAGTGTGTGTTTGAGTTTCAGTGTGTGTGAGTGAGTGTGTAGAGTCCTGTGAGTGTGTAGAGTCCTGTGAGTGAGTAGAGTCCTGTGAGTGTGCATAGAGTGCAAAAATAGTCCATGTAGCCATTCTGTTAGCTATTTAGCAGTCTTATGGGTTGAGAATAGAAACTGTTCAGGAGCCTGTTGGTGTCAAACTTGATGCACCGGTACCGCTTGCCATGCGGAAACAGAGAGAACAGTCTATGGCTTGGGTGGCTGGAGTCTTTAACGATTTTCTGGGCCTTCCTTGTCTGATATAGAGGTCAGGGATGGCAGGGAGCTAGGACCTAGTGATGTACTGGGCTGTCCTCACCACCCAATGTAACGCAGTGCAACTGAGGGGCGGTGCTGTTGCCATACCAATCAGTGATGCAGCCTGTCAAGATGCTCTCAATGGTACAGCTGTAGAACTTTGAGTATTTGAGGGCCCATGCCACACTTTTTCAACTTCCTGAAGGGGAAGAGGCGCTGTCGCGCATTCTTGAAGACTGTGTGTGAGTGGACCATTTTAAGTCCTCAGTGATTTGGACACTGAGGAACTTGAAGCTCTCGACCCTCTCCAATGCAGCCCCATCAATGTGGATGGGAGTGTGCTCGCCCCCCCATTTCCTGTAGTCTACGATCAGCTCCTTGGTCCACACTGCTAGGTCACTGACCTCCTCCCTGTAGGCTGTCTCATCATGGCTGGTGATCAGGCCTACCACCGTTGTGTCGTCAGCAAACTTGATGATGGTGTTGGAGTTGTGCGTGGCCACGCCGTCGTGGGTGAACAGGGAGTACAGGAGGGGACTAATCACACATCCCTGTGGGGCCCCGTGTTGAGGGTCAACGTGGCGGAGGTGATGTTGCCTAACCTCACCACCTGGGGTCGGCCTGTCAGGAAGTCCAGGATCCAGTGTTCAGTACCAGGGTCCTAAGCTTGGCGACGAGCTTGGAGGGGACAATGGTGTTGAACGTTGAGCTGTTGTCAATGAACAGTATTCTCACATAGGTGTTCCTCTTGTCTAGATGAGTGTGTGTGGATCTGTCGGGGCAGTGTGCAAATTGGAGTGGGTCTAGGGTGTCTGGGATGATGGAGTTGATGCGTGCCATAACCAGCCTTTCAAAGCACTTCATGATTACAGATGTGAGTGCTACAGGGCAATAGTCATCGTGGCATGAAACCTTAGAGTTCTTGGGAACAGGAATGATGGTTGGTAGTCCTTGGCATAGAACTACATGTATAAGTAAGTGGACAAGTGTATTATAGGGTCTCTTTGCTCCTTGGTACCATTACAGTAACCCAACGACGTAAGCATTCATCGCAGACCCCAGGGTCCATCTCCTGATGTTGTGCACTTGATCAAGTCTCTAAACCAGGGGTGCTGTTCTGCGATGGACTCTGTTGCACTCCTACAAACATGTGCAGTGTGTTGGAATGTTGTGCACAGGAGAGGAACAGAAGAAGGACTCTATCTAATTCATATTAATGTTTATCAGCTAAGTGTCTCTTCTGCTTAACATTTAGGCCTGTACAGAGTGTGCAAAACATTAAGAACACATTTTGTACTGAGTTGCACCTTTTTCCTCAGAACACCCTCAATTCATTGGGGCATGGACCCTACAAGGTGTCGAAAGCGGTCCACAGGGATGCTGGCCCATGTTGAGTCCAATGCTTCCCAAAGTTATGTCAAGTTGTCTGGATGGTGTTCTTAATGTTCTGTGTATTGGCTATTCGGCATAGCTGGACTTGGGAAGGAGCTCACCGGAACTAAGTACCGGCACCTCAAATGTTCTACTGCTTGAGTTCCTGCACCTCTTATAGAATATTAGCTCAAAATGAATGCAGAGTTCCTGCACCTAAATATAAACAGTACCAGAATACAAAATGAGTACCAGAACCTATTTCAGTCCAAATCACTAGTAGGCTTACAATACACCAACAACTTTGCCTTCTTAGCATCAAATAAATAGGCTATGCAGAGCCGTGGTCTGGTCCGGTTGGGTCCACCCGGATATATAAGCTGTAGTTCCATAGACCCAGGACATGTGACAATCAAACAGGACCAGACCTGGACCTGAGTTACAAGTTGACATTTTGGACCTGAATCCGGAAGGGTCTCGGGTATCTGGTTTGGGCGGACCCGTGAAGACTTCTCCATTGAAGTACTCCATCCATCACCTCTCGCTAATATTCACATGGGATTACAGTCCGTACAGCAGCTTAACAAGTAACCTAATTACAGAATGGGTTTATGCTAACCACATAGAATACTGTAATTTACTGTACACTTTAGTGAGGGTCAATCTTTCTACTTTCCTCTTGGTGTTATTAGATTATTAGATTTGAGATGATTAGATTATTTTATTAGTCACATGTACACGGTCGCAGATGTAATTGCAGGGTACAGTGAAATTCTTAAGCTCCAGTGCAGGTCAAAAAGTGAAGTAAATGAAACAATAATAATAATAACAATAACAATATAATAATATTTACAACTGCAACAACTTCCGGACTTGTTTCAGTGCTGTTGTGCTGTTACTTGTTTTTTAAAACTTTTAATACATTTACCAACGTCGTAGTTTTTTCCCCTCGCTCAACTTCTTCACCCTGGACGCTTTATCTGGACATGGTTCTACAGGACCTCCACCAGCCGAAGCTAAGTATAACATATAACATAACATATAGTATAACATCCACCGGGTGTGGACCAAACCCTCTACAAGTGGCAGAAATAAAGCCTCTCTTAAACCTTGGCCCGGAAAATGTAGAAAAATATCAGCCTATATTGAATCTCCCATTCCTCTCAAACAAATGGAAAAATCTATTGCGCAGAAACTCACTGCCTTCCTGAAGACAAATAATGTAAACTAAATGCTTCAGTCTGGTTTTAGACCCCATCATAGCACTGAGACTGCACTCGTGAACGTGGTAAATGACCTTTTAATGGTGTCAGACCAAGGCTCTGCATCCGTCTTCGTGCTCTTAGACCTTCGAAACACTATTTGGTTTACACAATCAAGTTATGGCCTGGTTTAGTTCTTCTCTGTCAGAAAGATATCAGTTTGTCTCTGTGAATGGTTTGTCCTCTGACAAATCAATTGCAAGTCTCGGCGTTCCTCATGGTTCCGTTTTAGGACCACTATTGTTTTCACTATATATTCTACCTCTTGGGGATGTCATTCGGAAAAACAATGTCAACTTTCACTGCTATGCGGACGACACACAGCTGTACATTTCAATGAAACATGGTGAAGCCCCAAAATTGCCTACCCTGGAAGTCTGTAAGGAAGGACATAAGGAAGTGGATGGTGGAAAATGTATTACTTTTAAACTCAGACAAAACAGAAAAGCTTGTTCTAGGTCCCAAGAAACAAAGAGATCTGCTGTTGGATCTGACTGATGGTCTGGGGGTAGAAGCTATTGGCCAGTCTGACAGTTTTTGCCATGATGCTCCTATACTGCCTGCGTATTAGTGATGGAAGCGGGGAGAACAGGGCATGGCTTGGGTGGCTGAGGTAATTGATGATTTTCTTGGCCGTCCTGCGCCTGGAGGGCAGGCAGTGTGCATCCAATGGTGCCTTCAGCTGAGCATACCACCCTCTGTCGATCCTTGCGGTCAGCGGTGGTGGAGTTGCCTTACCAGGCCATGATGAAGCCCGACAGTATACTCTCGATGGTACTCCTGTAAAACACTGCAAGGGCCCTCGTGGACAATGCACATTTCTTCAGCCTCTTGAGGTGGAAGAGTCGCTGTCGTGCCTTATTCACTATAGGGTCCATGTGGTTTGACCATTTCAGCTCTTTGGAGATGTACCCAGAGGATCCTGATATTTTTGATCATCTTCACGGTGGCCCCGTTGATGAGGAGGGGGGCTGGCCAAGCCTGGTTCCTCCTGAAGTCCACAATCAGCTCCTTTGTTTCTCTGACGTTGAGGAACAGGTTGTTTACCTGGCACTATGCCGTCAGAGTGCCTACCTCCTTTCTGTAGGCTGTCTTGTCATTGTTGGTAATCAGGCCTACTACTGTCCTGTCGTCAGCCATCTTGATGACGGAGTTGTAACTGCGTAAGGCCACGCAGTCGTGGGCATACAGGGAATACAGGAGGGGACTGAGGACGCACCCTTGTGGGGCCCTGTGTTGGGGATCAGTGTGGAGGAGCTAATGTTGCCTAATTTCACCATGGAGACAGCTGATCAGGAAGTCCAGGACCCAGTTGCATAGGGAGGAGTTCAGTCCCTTGGCTTTGTGGTGAGCTTAGAGGACACTATGGTATTGAAGGCTGAACTGTAGTCAATGAACAACATTCATTCCTCACATATGCATTATTTTTGTCCAGGTAGGTGAGGGCAGTGTGCAGTGCAATTGCGATTGCTTCGTCTGTGGATCTATCGGGGCCGGTAGGCAATTTGGGGAGGGAGGAGGTGATGTGGTCTTTGACTTGGCTCTCTGAGCACTTCATGATGATGGGAGTGAGTGCTACAGCTCGGTAGTCATTCAGTTCAGTTACTTTCCTTTTGAAGTCCCTGTTTATGGCGTTCCAAATATCATGTTGACATGAAAGTAAATTATGGAATATTCCAGTTTATACCAATTTACTTTTAATACCAGTGAAATGCCAGGGCCAGTGAGGCCACAGCACGTCTTGACGTTCCTTCTGAGAGACTCGTGATATCGGTAAACCTAACGTGACGTCGCGTGCTTTCACTTGACAAGCACCAATATAAACCAATCATTGTCAGTCAATGTTTTACATCAGCCAATAGCGATTTCAGTATTTTGTTTAGAGGCGGGGTTTCTGAGAAACGGTGCGCAGTGAGTTAGGTTGTTAGCTAGAAAGTTAGCTAATGGCTGGGGGAAAGAGATCCTCCTCAACCCTCGCTTTGGGAGAGTTTCAGGATTTCCTGAAGTAAAAACAACCGACTATTCCACAAGAGATACCCCGAAAGGAAGTTAAGGTTAACAATAAGAACGCTAATATACGTATTGTCAATATAAGTATGCAGGATGCAGTAGCCGGGACGAGAATGCTGACGGACGGCTTCGAGGACGAGATTGACTCGGTGACTCCTCGCACCCCAGCGGTAGGGATGGGGGTCGGAGGAACACCAGGAGTCGGACTCCGGGGCATAGGGATTGGTGTGGGCGGAAAGAAAGTACGATTGTTCGGCGAGCCCGGTGGGCCTCCTACAGACAGACTGGATTTCAAACTGGCTGCTGCTGCAGTCCTTTCCTCTGGTCCCGGATCCAACAGCGACGAAGACGAGGTATCAGAGGTAACGTTTGCTAGATATGCTAGTTAGCCAGTTAACGTTCATCTCCTTGCCTAGACAGCTAGCTAGCTGTCCGCAGCCACCCCCTCCTAGGCTGACGAAATAACCTATAAAACAACTACGAATTTGCGCGAAACATGTCTCCAGCAAACTCAATTTCTCATGGGTTGTCAGACAAGGAGAACAGTGCAAGACACCGACATAATTGCACGATAATCGATAGAATGTTTTATTTATGCGGCGTAGGCTGTGACCACGGCCTAGTTCGGGTGGAAGCGATCATGCCATCGACAGCATTAGCTAGCTAACTTTAGCTAGCTAGTAAGTTAGCAATCGTCTCACAGCACAGACACACATTCTCGACTTCGCACACTGTACACATTGGTGGGAGAGCACGTATTCACACACGGCCAGAACAAGCAAGGGCTGTCAATCTTGCCAATATTAAAACTAGCTACCATTTTATGGTAATGGTGCAATTACGTCACCTTTCTGAAGTATATACATTTTAAATCCGACTGTTAGCTAGCGTTAACTGTCCTAACTAGTTGTCATCGGGCTGTCATAAATAACACAGAAATATCAGATGATATTTGTCTCAGCCTCGCGAGGCAGTGCCAACTCTATATCACTGTCCTGCGTTGTTACAATTCATAGCAGTCCCTTTTCAGAGTTGTGGCCAACTTTCCATGTGTTGGCAGAATCACAGGACACCATATTTGAGGTTGAAACACGTCTGTTGAGCTGATATCGCGAGCTACAACATAGTCACACAAACCACGATCTCCTGTTCTGTCATCTTTTAATGATGACGACAAATTAACGTGTTTAACTCTAAAATCATTCTTATGTGGACTGGTTCCCTTACACCGTTTGCCCTCACCACCAACTAACCCAACTCTAACCTGCCCTACTCAAACCTACCATGCCCTGCCCTACCCTACTCTAACTTACCCTACTCTAACTTACCCTACTCTAACTTACCCTACTCTAACTTACCCTACTCTAACTTACCCTACACTAACCTACCTGACTCTAACCTACCCTACTCTAATCTGTCTGTGGATTTGTGGTGGCCAACCATGACACTATCAAGTTGGTTGTGCGACTGACACATTGCTGCTACCTGTCTGGCTATTCGGTCCACTTCCTACATGGGCTACAAAGGCACCATGCCTGCCTTGTCATTCTAACTGTTGAGATGTAATTAGGCTTGCATGGTGTGATGTGACAGTATAGAATCCCATTCTAGGAACTGTCTAGGATCATGTTTTCCTGGAAACCAGACTTTGCAATGAATTCTACGTCGGGCAAAAATGAGTGTTTTGATTTTGAAGAAAGCGTTCTCTCACGACCTCTACAACCCAGCATGTTGAATAAAAATACATTTTAAACACTACTGGTTGTTACTGCTGTTCCTTTTGACAGTAGGAATGTGAGACAATCTATCCACAGGAAAGTATAATTAAATCACCTTATCAAGGCTCTGGTAGTGAGTTGAGATATCTATCACATGAAGCATGGGCAGAACCATGTCAATCCTGCACGAGCTCTGCAAGAATGCGTGCTTTTTCATATTGCGCCCATGCTTCAGGTGATTTATCTGAAGGCACTACCAGCTCTTTGAAAAGTTGATGTTATCATACTTTTCTGTGGATACAATGCATCTCATTCCTACCTGCGAAAGGACCAACCACACAGACAACTGTTAAAATAACATTTTATTCAATATTCTGGCTTGTAGAGGTGGTGAGAGAAAATGTTCCTGGCTCAACCGCTCATTTCTGCTTGACATAGAATTCAATGCAATCGGGTTTCCAGGCAAGGGTCATGTGTGATACATGTTGGAACTGTCAGCCCAGACAATAACCTGATAGTGGCTCAGGGCTAGGGGGCCCAAACCCAGATAATACTGGAAAACCAATCCACTAATAAGTTTCCCATATATTTCAACTAAGGATTTTATTTGTTAATGAGGCGTTGACATTTTCTTCTGTCATCTTACAAGTCTGTCTGTCGTAACATGTGCACCTATACAGAGAGCACTTTCACATGTCATGGTGTTGATGGAAGCTGTGGAGCATGTTAACATGTTGCAGACACTACCTGACCATACCATCAGTAAACCGTGAGCATTACGTCTGGAATGGATGTTAAGTTACGTTTAATTTGGAGCATGGTTCCAGGGATAGGAGACGACAGCGGGCAGCTATGGCTCTCGTGTCTGTAAGGAATATGTTGAGGCTGAATGTACGGTGTATGTCTGATATCGTTCATGTTTTGTGGCCTTAAAGGAATTTTACTTTATTTTTTTTTACATTTACATTTGTAATTTAGCAAGACGCTCTTATCCAGAGTGACTTACAGAAGCAATTAGGGTTAAGTGCCTTGCACAAGGGCACATTGACAGATTTTTCACCTAGTTGGCTCGGGGATTCGAATGAGCGCCCTTTCGATTACAATACTCTTAACCACTAGACTACCTGGCACCCCTCCATGAGGATCTGGCTGAAAGGGAGGTCTTGTTGTGAAACGTTAGCCTAGTGGAGAGCTCACTCCTGTGGGCTACAGCTGAACTCTGAGCTCCAGGATTAAGCAGATGCCTTTCCAGGCCTTTCCAGCTCTCCAGATGCCACACAGTGGTGGGAACTGTAGTTCATTGATGGGCAGGACTGATGACCAATGTTGTTTGTTGGTCCTCTTGGAACTACATCCCCCAAAGGTCATTTGGTTCTGCATTCCAAGTGTATCGCTACATTCCTTCACAGACTGTTACCGAGTCTGTGGACTCCCAGTAGCTGAGTTAGTTCAGTCAACTCTTTTTTTTATTTATTTTGAATGCTGTTTGACAGTTACAGGTGGCACATTATTTTCATTAAATATCTTAGTATCCTGTACTACTAGGAATGTGAACATTTTTTCACAATTATTTAAATGTTTTAGTGAATTTGAAACATTTTATTACCTATTGTCTGAAGTTTTACCACTTAATTCACGCTCTTTGAATATTGCTAGTGTTGAATTCACTATGTATTCCTTCATTTTATCTGCACTTCCTCATAAGCACTTGCATCACTTTCCTCAGAAATCTTTGCCAAGCAATGTTAGTAAACAGTACGCTAGTTTGGAACTGGGACAGGTTAGTCGGAATGTTGTTGGGTACACAGACAGACAAGTCCCTCTCTTTGGCCCTGACCTTGGGCAGCTCCAGTTCCAGCATGGAGCTGTGCGAGGGGGCCCATGCTGTATGTACTGAATTTGCTGCATGCTGTTTTCCTCGTCAATGCTGGTGTGTTGTTGTGTTAAAGGGTCAGCTATGGGGCCTCCTAAGTGGTGCAGCGCTCTAAGATCACTGCATCGCAGTGCTAGCTGTGTCACTACAGATCCTGATTCGATCCCAGGCTGTGTCGCGACCGGGAGACCCATGAGGCGGCACACAATTGGCCCAGCGTCGTCTGGGTTAGGGGAGGGTTTGGCCGGCCGGCATGTCCTTGTCCCATCGCGCTCTAGCGACTCCTTTGGCGGGCCGGACGCGAGCACGCTGACACTGTCACCCGGTGTACAATGTTTACTCTGACACATTGGTGCGGCTGGCTTCCAGGTTAAGCTAAATGGGGTGGGCTAGTAACCGAAAGGTTGCTGGATCAAATCCCCGAGCTGACAAGGTAAACATCTGTTCTTCCCCTGAACAAGGCAGTTAACCCAGTGTTCCCTGGTAGGCTGTCATTGTAAATGAGAATTTGTTCTTAAAACTGACTTGCCCAATGAAGTAAACAATCATACTAAATGGCTCCTGCTGTTTGGTGTCATTGTATGTGCTCGCAATTCATCAACATTGTGAGGCCTTTATATTAAAACCTTCACCTAATTGCAATGGGTCTCAGATTGGCTTCCAGTTCTTGGAGGGCATGAGGGTGTCTTGGACCGTAGTTTAGCAAGGCGGTGTGTAGCCTGATTGAGCTGCGCTTGCAAAGTACAGCATCCTTTCCCATTATCCATTAGTTTAGGGCTCATAGTCAAGTAAACCATTTTTAAAGAAGGCATCATCCAATTACCTCTTTCTCTCCCACGACACTGCTGGGGCTTTACGTTCAGAAAAGTAAGCTTGGAACGTGTCTTTCTTCTGCAAAGTTTGTTGCTGCTGTGTTTCCTTCTCTTTAAATACAAATTAAATTAGCCTTATGATAGCCTACCTTAATTAAATAACATCAAAATAAGCCTAATCAGACATGTAAAGTTGTGGATATAAGTCCAGTCAGACATGTAAAGGCGTGGATATAAGCCCAGTCAGACATGTAAAGGCGTGGATATAAGCCCAGTCAGACATGTAAAGTTGTGGATATAAGCCCAGTCAGACATGTAAAGTTGTGGATATAAAGTCGTGGATGTAAAGTTGTGGATATAAGCCCAGTCAGACATGTAAAGTCGTGGATGTAAAGTCGTGGATATAAGCCCAGTCAGACATGTAAAGTCGTGGATGTAAAGTTGTGGATATAAGCCCAGTCAGACATGTAAAGGCGTGGATATAAGCCCAGTCAGACATGTAAAGGCGTGGATATAAAGTCAGATATGTAAAGGTGTGGATATAAGCCCAGTCATACATGTAAAGGTGTGGATATAAGCCCAGTCAGACATGTAAAGGTGTGGATATAAGCCCAGTCAGACATGTAAAGGTGTGGATATAAGCCCAGTCAGACATGTAAAGGTGTGGATATAAGCCCAGTCAGACATGTAAAGTTGTGGATATAAGCCCAGTCAGACATGTAAAGGCGTGGATATAAGCCCAGTCAGACATGTAAAGGCGTGGATATAAGCCCAGTCAGACATGTAAAGGTGTGGATATAAGCCCAGTCAGACATGTAAAGTTGTGGATATAAGTCCAGTCAGACATGTAAAGGCGTGGATATAAGCCCAGTCAGACATGTAAAGGTGTGGATATAAGCCCAGTCAGACATGTAAAGTTGTGGATATAAGTCCAGTCAGACATGTAAAGTTGTGGATATAAGCCCAGTCAGACATGTAAAGTTGTGGATATAAGCCCAGTCAGACATGTAAAGTTGTGGATATAAGTCCAGTCAGACATGTAAAGTTGTGGATATAAGTCCAGTCAGACATGTAAAGTTGTGGATATAAGCCCAGTCAGACATGTAAAGTTGTGGATATAAGCCCAGTCAGACATGTAAAGTTGTGGATATAAGCCCAGTCAGACATGTAAAGTTGTGGATATAAGCCCAGTCAGACATGTAAAGTTGTGGATATAAGCCCAGTCAGACATGTAAAGTTGTGGATAGGATGGAGAAGGATGGTCAAGTATTTATTTCTTCTGGTTATCTTGAGCTCCGGCTGCCTCTGCCTATATATATATTTAAAAAAGAAATGTTAAATGGAATATCGACATGTGTGCAGAGGCCCATTATCAGCAACCATCACTCCTGTCCTTTAGACAAGCTGAATATCTGGAGCATCAGCATTTGTTGGTTCGATTACGGGCTCAAAATGGCCAGAAACAAAGACCTTCCTTTTGAAACTCGTCAGTCTATTCTTGTTCTGAGAAATTAAGGCTATTCCATGTGAGAAATTGCCAAGAAACGGAAGATCTCGTACCACACTGTGTACTACTCCCTTCACAGAACAGCGCAAATTGGCACTAACCAAAATAGAAAGAGGGGTGGCCCCGGTGCACAACTGAGCAAGAGGACAAGTACATTACATTGTTATTCAAACTAGACAGACGTCTCACAAGTCCTCAACTGGCAGCTTCATTAAATAGTACCCGCAAAACACTAGCCTCAAGGTCAACAGTGACGAGGCAACTCCAGGATGCTGGCCTTTTAGGCAGAGTTCTTCTGTCTAGTGTCTGTTCTTTTTCCCATCTTAATTTTTTCTTTTTATTGGCCAGTCTGAGATGTGGCTTTTTCTTTAACTCTGCCTACAAGGCCAGCATCCCGGAGTTGCCTCTACACTTTTGAGGCTGGTGTTTTGCGGCTACTATTTAATGAAGCTGCCAGTAGTGACGCCAAACCTTTGAACGGTAGTATGTATGTATATGATAATAATATTATTAGTTGATTTAATTCAAACTTATGGTGTGTATGTATGGAAAAGGATGTTTAAACATTTCGACCAATCGATTTGGTTGAAAGAACAGAACTTTCACTCTGCCAATATTTTCTTTAGTCGGGGGCCGCCCTAATAGGTAGGCCAATAGGTTTTTATGCAAAATAACTCTATGAAAGCTCCTTGGAAGAACTAATATGTCAGGGCTATTGGGTCAAAATCAATCATAGCCTATTTTATAGCTAAACTAACAAAAATGAACCAAACTTTTAAGATATCCAATTTTTTTTGTTTATAAATAGTTTGCTAGAATGACACAGCTAGCTACCCACTTCCTTCCTTCCTGTTAGCATGTGCACATAGTACACCATCATGCTTTCGGGATACGTGTCTTTTCAGATTCCACAATGATTCTTTAGTTGTGGAGACTACATCACTGCACTCCCTGTCTTGCTCTTGGTCCTCATCTTTCTAAGTCACCTTGATTTTGCACCTGTGTTTTCAGTTTCTGTATGAAAATAGTTAGTGAACTCCATGAACGTAGCTAAAGCAAGGGGCTATAGCAGCACACAAGTAACCTACAAATGCATGCTGGGCCATGCATGCCCTGAGCTCATGAAGTGAGTGCCACTGAAGCGATGCTGGAGTGAAATTGGGAACTTTCGGGAACTCATTCTGCGCTCCAGTCAAAGTGGGCTTGCTTCGCTCCTCACTTCACTCCACTCACGTGCTCTGGAGTCACACAGATGATTTAGACTATAATGAACAAAATGCAATAATTTCAATGATTTTACTGAGGTACAGTTTATATGAGGAAATTAGTTTACATTTATTTTTTTATTCAACCTTTTATTTAACTAAGTCAGTTAAGAACATTCTTATTTTCAATGATGAACAGCTGGTTAACTGCCTTGTTCAGGGGCAGAACGACAGATTGTTACTTTGTCAGCTCTGGGATTCGATCTAGCAACCTTTCGGTTACTGGCCCAACGCTCTAGCCACTAGGCTACCTGCCGCACCACACGTGTTCTGCGGTTGTGAGGCCGGTTGGACATACTGCCAAATTCTCAAAGATTAAAGTTTGAGGCGGCTTATGGTAGAGAAATTAACATATTTTTCTCTGGCAACAGCTCTGGTGGACATTCCTGCAGTCAGCATGCCAATTGTGCACCCCCTCAACTTGAGAAATCTGTGGCATTGTGTTGCGTGACACAACTGCACATTCTAGTGGCCTTTTATTATCCCCAGCACAAGGTGCACCTGTGTATTGATCATGCTGTTTAATCAACTTCTTGATATGCCACACTTGTCAGCTGGATGGATTATCTCGGCAAAGGAGAAATGCTCACTAACATGGATGTAAACACATTTGTGCACAAAATTTGAGACATTTCTGCAATCTTTAATTTCAGCTCATGAAACATGGGACCAACACTTTGCATGTTGCGTTCATGGTTTTTGTTCAGTATAATTTCATTCTAAACTGACGATTATAATTAGTTGATTATTGGAGCCAGGTATGTTAGCTGGGGCAGGGACAAGTGTGCCACTAATCAGGCCCCTGAGGACATTAGTTGTCCATCCCTGATCTAAAGCGCGTCACAGCACAGTGTGTGCATACCTTTTTTAAGAATCTTTATTTGTGTTTCTTTTTCCTCAAATAAGGCTCAGTGGTTTATGTATCTTTAGCCTTGGCTTGGCGGAATCTTCCTTAATACCCAGACCGTGTCATTAATGAGGCCTCTGGGCCAATGAGAATGTGTCAGGCTGCATTGCTGCCCTAGAGGCAGAGGCTACGGGTGGAGGGAGGGAATCAGACCTTAAAAGACACCTGGGTGTGTACAGAGTGCCTAATGTCTAGGTCAACAAGTGGAAAAACCAACGCAGGCCTGAGACCTACATATTGGACAGGGACTCCTTGAGAAATGACAGGGGGAGGTTTTGTTTCACTGTCCCTGCCTTCTAGCTCTCCCATAGGTCAGGTGACCTATACACACACGTTCAGGGAAAACTTGAGGCTCGGACTAAAGCCTTCCGCATGCTTCAGTTCGGTTGGCGAGTATGCTCCGAACGAGGGCTCGCATACTCCCTTAAAAAACGAGAAAGCAGCAATAGTACTGTTTGTCCATTTTGAGATGTCAAAGCGACTCATACATACACTTCCTCAAAATCGTCAATGAATCTACGATAGCTAAAATCTTTCATTAATTGACTTTTTTGCCAAGGTGATCTTAATTGCACAATTTTACAACTAAGATGTTTGGTTCAGTGTTTCTCAAGTGAAAAAATGTACATGCGTTATTAGTCTCTCGTTGAATGACAAACACTTAATTGAAGAATCCCTACTGTTGACCAATCACCGGCGAAGGGACGTACACTTCGACTACCGACTTGGGCCAACAGCAAAAAACCTTGCCGAAGACCAAAACTAACAACTTCACAATGTGCTCCTAATATGTTGTGGAACTGTTCCGGATGGGAAGCCTTACGTCTCATACAGACACAACTTTGGACCAAAATGGTGAGACATGTAACCGAACCTCCCCTTTTTATAAACAATACAAATCTCTGACATCATTCTCTAGTAAATGTTAGAAATATGGAACCACCCCGCTCATTTGATTGGTCAATTGTCCAGAGTAGATGACCGATCCTTTCTACCCCGCAACACGCCACGGCCAATACGTTTCAGTTGCAGTTGGTTATCTGAGCCACATGTTTTTACTCACTCATGGAGAGGTGGTGTTGGAGAAAAACATCCAGTCATGTAAATAAGAGTGGAGATGTGCAGGACACCAGTCAACCTGAAGAACTGTGCTTGTTTACATTACATGACTCCAGCCATAGTTGTTGATGGACAGAGTTGAATAAGACCTATGGATGCAGATTTTCAAGCAATGTAATATTACACATTTTGGGGGTCGGCTGCAGATCAAGATGCAACATCAAGTGAGATTTTCCCTTCTGCTGTTATGTGCTTTTATATGTTATGCGTTGCTTACACTTGTCTCTCTCCCTCTTCTTCTTACCCCAGGTGGAGTCATTTATCTTGGACCAGGAGGACTTGGAGAACCCCATCATGAAGACGGCCTCGGAGCTGCTTTTGTCCAGTGCCACAGACGGAGTGGACCTCCGCACTGTCGACCCAGAGACACAGGCCCGCCTCGAGGCCCTGCTAGAGGCTGCAGGTACGCGCTCTAAACCCTCACCTCTAACCCCTCACCTAGACACGGGCCTGCTAGAGGCTGCAGGTACGAGCTCTAAACCCTCACCTCTAACCCCTCACCTAGACACGGGCCTGCTAGAGGCTGCAGGTACGAGCTCTAAACCCTCACCTCTAACCCCTCACCTAGACACGGGCCTGCTAGAGACTGCAGGTACGAGACTGAATCCATTACTGGGCCCTAACCCTGGCCGCTGTCGTTCAGAACCCAACTGTGCCTGATCCCACGGTTCAGCCCTTTCCCTAACCTTCCTCTATTTAATTGAACTCAATTCAAACTCATCTCACCCTAGGACTTCGGCCTAGTACCCCCATCCAAACCAATTCCATCCAACCCTACTTGACCTGAAAGGACCCCACCAGCAACCCCATTCTACCCTACCAGACCCCAACCCTCCCCATCTAGTACCGCCCCCCAAACCTGCCACCTTGTCTTGTTGTCTGTTGCAGTTCTGCTTGATTTGTTGAAGTGAACATGTGGTTGTCTGCATCGAACACAGCATAGCTTTCACCCATCATCTGACCATCACTGATTACTTCAGGGGAAAGAAGGAGGCATTTCAAACAGGGGAACGTCAGCGTGATGGGAAGCCAGGAAGAGATATGTCCGTGTTTCTAGTGTGTGTGTGCGTGCGCGCGCTGCCTACGTGTGTCCAGCTTTTCAGTGTTGTAGTGTTAGAGCAGGTGCTTATGGGTAAACATTCTCTGTCTGTGTTATATGGACATGGGTGTGTTTCTAGGTTTTACAGTAACACAGTATTCAAGAATGTAAATGTTACTGTAAAAATATTTTTGTTCCGTATAAATATCAACAGAAAATGCAAATGGCAGGAAAACGTCAATGTTGTCTTCACTCTCTCACACACAGGCTGGATCCTTAATGGCACCCTATTCCCTATCCCAGAGGCCTATGGGTCTTAATCAAAAGTATGGCACTATATAGGGAATAGGCTGCCATTTCGGACAACGTTTCTGTGCTGCCTTAATGATTTATTTCACCTTTATTTAATCAAGTCAATTGAGAACCTATTCTCATTTACAATGACTACCTGGCCAAGAGGTATAACGGATTACAGAACACACAATAGCACTAAACATAACGCACTATATACAGAGAAAAGGTTCATCAAACATATCATTAGATTTTTTTTCATGTTTACACCCTTTCTACTTTTTCCACATGTTACAGCCTGAATTTTAAAATAGATTAACATGTGGATTACCCCATCATTACCCCATCATATCAAAGTGGAATTCTGTTTCACTAACCTATACACATTACCCCATGTCAAAGTGGAATTCTGTTTCACTGACCTATACACATTACCCCATGTCAAAGTGGAATTATGTTTCACTGATCTAAACACATTACCCCATCATTACCCCATCATATCAAAGTGGAATTCTGTTCCACTAACCTATACACATTACCCCATCATTACCCCATGTCAAAGTGGAATTCTGTTTCACTGATCTAAACACATTACCCATCATTACCCCATCATATCAAAGTGGAATTCTGTTTCACTGATCTAAACACATTACCCCATCATTACCCCATGTCAAAGTGGAATTCTGTTTTGTAGAACATTTGAGAAATGAATAAAACATGAAAAGCTGAAATGTCTTGAGTGAATAAGTATTTAAAACCCCTTTGTTATGACAAGCCTAAATAAGTTCAGGAGTAAAAATGTGCCTAACAAGTCACAAGTTGCTTAGACTCGTCCGTATTCAATAATAGTGGTTAACCTCATTTTTGAATGTCGACCCCACCAATACAGTCATGTAAGGAGAGGAAGGAAACTGCTCAGAGATTTCACCATGAGGCCAATGTTGATTTTAAAATGGTTACAGCATTGAATGGCTGTGATATGAGAGAAACTAGGATAGCTCAACATTGTAGTTACTCCACAATACTAACCTAAATGACAGTGTGAAAAGATGGTAGCCTGTACAGAATAAAACATATTCTAAAACATGCATTCTGTATACAAGGCACTTAACTAATACTGCAAAACATGTGACCAAGAAATGAACGTTATGTCCTAAATAATAAAGCGTTGTGGTGTTCAAGGAAATACTTTCTGAAAGCACGGTAGCTGTCAGTTTTATTTATATAGAGACACTGTAATTCTGGGAACTACCTAACATTTTGTCTCTGTTATGGGGTTAAAAGTTTTCATGGGCACAAAACTCCAAAATAATACATGTGAATGCATGTATATATATGTACATTATCAGTCAAGTTTGGACAGCTACTCATTCCATGGGTTTTCTCTATTACACTTTTCTACATTGTAGAATAATAGTGAAGACAAACTATGAAATACCACATATGGAATTATGTAGTAACCAAAAAAAGTTTTAATTAAACAAATCAAAATATATTTGAGATTCTTCAAAGTAGCCACCCTTTGCCTTGACAACTTTTCACACTCTTGGCATTCTCTCAACCAGCTTCATGAGGTAGTCACCTGAAATGCAGTTCAATTAACAGGTGTACCTTGTTAATTTGTGGAATTCTTTTCCTTAATGCGTTTGAGCCTATCAGTTGTGTTGTGACAAGGTATGGGTGGTATACAGAAGATTAGTAAAAGACCAAGTCCATATTATGGCAAGACCAGCTCAAATAAGCAAAGAAACAGCAGTCCGTTACTTCAGACATGGTCAGGCAATGTGGAAAATGTAAAGAACTTTGAAAGTTTCTTCAAGTGCAGTCGCAAAAACCATCAAGCGCTATGATGAAACTGGCTCTCATGAGGACCGACACAGGAAAGGAAGACCCAGAGGATGTAGAGAATAAATTCATTAGTTACAAGCCTCAGAAATTGCAGCCCAAATAAATGCTTCAGAGTTCAAGTAACACACACTACTTTTTTTTCGTTTTTCCCCCTTTTAAAAAAATAAATAATTTTACCCCCTTTTCTCCCCAATTTCGTGGTATCCAATTGTTAGTAATTACTATCTTGTCTCATCGCTACAACTCCCGCACGGGGCTCGGGAGAGACGAAGGTCGAAAGCCATGCGTCCTCCGAAACACAACCCAACCAAGCCGCACTGCTTCTTAACACAGCGCGCATCCAACCTGGAAGCCAGCCGCACCAATGTGTTAGAGCACCTGGGTACCTTGGTTAGCCCTCACTGCGCCCGGCCCGCCACAGGAGTCGCTGGTGCGCGATGAGACAAGGATATCCCTACCGGCCAAACCCTCCCTAACCCGGACGACGCTAGGCCAATTGTGCGTCGCCCCACGGACCTCCCGGTCACGGCCGGCTGCGACAGAGCCTGGGCGCGAACCCAGAGTCTCTGGTGGCACAGCTAGCGCTGCAATGCAGTGTAACAGACACATTTCAACATCAACTGTTCAGAGGAGACTGTGTGAATCAGGCCTTCATGGTTGAATTGCTGCAAAGAAACCACTACTAAAGGACACCAATAATAAGAAGAGACTTGCTTGGGCCAAGAAACATGAGTGTTGGACATCAGACTGGTGGAAATCTGTCATTTGGTCTGAGTCCAAATGTGACATTTTTGGTTTCAACTGCCGTGTCTTTGTGAGACAGAGTAGGTGAGCAGATGATCTGTGCATGTGTGGTTCCCACCGTGAAGCAAGGAGGTGGTGTCGGGGTGCTTTGCTGGTGACACTGTCTGCTTTTTAATTCAAGGCACACTTCACCAGCATGGCTACCACAGCATTCTGCAGCAATACGCCATCCCATCTGGTTTGCACTTAGTGGGACTATAATTTGTTTTTCAACATGACAATGACCCAACACACCTCCAGGCTATGTAAGGACTATTTGACCAAGAAGGAGAGTGATGGAGTGCTGCATCAGATAACCTCTACTCCACAATCATCTGACCTCAACCCAATTGAGATGGTTTGGGATGAGTTGGACCGCAGAGTAAAGGAAAAGCAGCCAATAATTGCTCAGCATATGTGGGAACTTCTTCAAGACTGTTGTAAAAGCATTCCAGGTGACGCTTGTTGACAGCTTTGCACACTCTTAGCATTCTCTCGAGGCAAAAGGTGGCTACTTTGAGGAATCTAAAATATATATTGATTTTGTGTTATTTCATAGTTTTTCTGTGTTCACTACTATTCTACAATGTAGAAAATAAATACAACTTGAATGAGTAGGTGTGTCCAAACTTTCGACTGGTACTGTACATTCGGAAATTGTTCAGACCCCTGGACTTTTCCCACATTTTGTTACGTTACGGCCTTATTCTAAAATGTATTATATAAAAACATGTCGTTATCAATCTAGACACAATATCCCGTTATGACGAAGCAAAAACCTTTTTTAGAAATGTTTGCATATATGTGTGTGTGTGTGTGTGTGTGTATATATATATATATATATATATATATATATATAACAAAAACGGATACCTTATTTACCTAAGTACTTAGACCCTTTGCATTGCTTGCTGTTTGGGATTTTAGGCTGGGTTTCTGTACAGCACTTTGAGATATCAGCTGATGTAAGAAGGGCTTTATAAATACATTTGATTTGATAACACCAAGATTGAACTTGTCTGTCGGCTCTGCATTAAAGACCGTAAATGGATAAATAAAAACCGAAACCAATTTAATTACCAAAAAACGTGCTCTTTGAATTGGAAAATTGTTTAAGAGATTTTCCATGTACCTATTCCATGGCACATGGTTTATCAATTGACACGCAAAACAACGCCGGATTCAAAACTTCACATTTTTAAATTTTAAATTATTATACAAATTTCTTGCAACCAATAGAATGTTGTGTGTGTGTGTGTGTATATGTATATATATGTGTATGTGTGTATATACACATATGGGGATACAATCATTAGATCATTTATTTTGGTACTCGTTTTTCGTCACAGGTCCAGGAATGGCTGAAGAATTGCATAATTTACCTAGAACTAACACTGCAGATAGCAATACTGAGTGATTTTGAAAAATCATAGTCAGTCAATAATACAATAATTATTTTAGCAAAAATGTTTCTTTTAATTTACAGTCTGTAGAAGCTATAATAGAACGTTTCAGTACTTTTATGAAGCATCACAGTTGAAAAAATATGTCAAATAGAAGTCAAACTGGATGGTGGTAAAGTTACAAATAGAAGTCAAACTGGATGGTGGTAAAGTTACAAATAGAAGTCAAACTGGATGGTGGTAAAGTTACAAATAGAAGTCAAACTGGATGGACATCAGAAATAGAGGAAGGACTAAAAACAAACAAAATATAACTATTGTAAAGTAGATTTCTGTATTAACTCAAGCATCGCTGCACGGCTTTTTCCAGGTCTCTCCTGAGATGTTCGATAAGGTTCAAGTGCAGGCTCTCCTGAGTTATTGTTTTAGTTTACTCTAATTGGGGGAGGGGTGGTTGGGTTTGTGGGGAATAATAAAGGTATTTTCTAAAAAATAAATGTAAAAAAAGTTATGTCTGTACCAAAAAATATAGGGGGGATTTGAAATGATGAAGACTATTACATTGATGGAAGCAACAATCTTTCTGAAATATTCAAGCTGATCCGCCCCTTAAGAAAAATAAAGAAAATATTAGGATTGAACTCTTTGGCTTGAATCGCAAGTGTCACGTCTGGAGGAAACCTGGCACCATCCCTACGGTGACTCGTGGTGTTGGTAGCATTAAGCTGTGGGGATGGTTTTCAGTGGCAGGGACTGGGAGACTAGTTAGGATCGAGGGAAATATGAATGGAGCAAAGTACAGAGATCCTTGATGAAAACCAGCTCTAGAACGCTCAGGACCTCCAACTGGGGCGAAGGTTCATCTTCCAACAGTACAATGACCCTAAGCACACAGCCAAGACAACACAGGAGTGGCTTCGGGACAAGTCCCTGAATGTCCTTGAGTGGCCCAGCCAGAGCCTGCACTTGAACCTTATCGAACATCTCTGGAGAGACCTGGAAATAGCTGTACAGCAACGCTCCCCATCTAACCTGAAAGAGCTTGAGAGGATCTGCAGAGAAGAATGGGGAAAAACTCTCCAATTACAGGTGTGCCAAGTTTGTAGCTTCATACCCAAGAAGACCTGAGGCTGTAACCACTGCCACACGTGCTTCAACAAAGTACTGAGTAAAGGGTCTGAACTTGTGTAAATGTGCTATTTCAGTTTAGTTTATTTTATACATTTGTAAACATTTCTACAAACAGGTTTTATTTGTAATTATGAAGTGTTGTGTTCAGATTGAGGGGGCCAAAAAATAACTTGGTTGACTTTAGAATAAGGCTGTAATGTAACAAATTGTGGAGAAAGTAAAAGGGTCTGATATCTTTCCCGAATGCACTGTATCTAGTTACTTTAATAGTTAATTTGTAAGTTTGAGAACATAGAGACATTGTGTGGAAAGATGTTGTGTGTAAGCCTGAGCAGAAGCCAGAAGTTTTACGTTCCCCCAACTGATTGTGTTCATTTGCGTTGTTTGTAACTTTGTAAAAATTATCATTCTTTTTTTTACAGTTTTTGTACATAATGTTGCCGCTACCGTCTCTTATGACCCAAAAGATCTTCTAGACATCAGGACCGCAATTACTCACCATGGACTAGCAGAATCCTTTTTCTTCTCGACTCTGACGAGACCGAGGCCGAGGATATACGGCTCTCTCCCCCGACCCCAGTGATCTGCGTGAAGAGGTGGAAAAAGAGAGGCCGGAGGGCGGGCTGCCTTCTGAGGATTTGGAGGCGCTCGAATAAACCCCCACTCCCCTCAATATGCAATCTTTGGACGAGTTATTGGGAATGATTAAACTACCAGCTGGACATTAAAAACTGTAACATCTTATGCTTCAGAGTCGTGGCTCAACGACAACAATATCAGCATACAGCTGGCTGGTTATACGATGTATCGGCAGGATAGAACAGCGGCGTTTGGTAAGATAAGGGGTGGCGGTCTATGTATTTTTGTAAACAACAACTGGTGCACGATATCTAAGAGTTTCTCATGATAAGCTTCATTGTAGCTGTTTACATATCCAGCCACCGTCAGAGGTTGGCACGAAGATGGCATTGAAAAATCTGTATTCCGCCAAAAACAAACAAGAAAACGCTCACCCAGAGGCGGTGCTCCAAGTAGCCGGGGACTTAAATGCAGGGAAACTTAAGTCAGTTTTACCAAATTCCTATCAGCATGTTAAATGTGCAACCAGAGGGAAAAGAACTCTGGACCACCTGCACTCCACACACAGAGACTCATACAAAGCTCTCCCTCGCCCTCCATTTGGCAAATCTGACCATAATTCCATTCTCCTGATTCCTGCTTATAAGCAAAAATTAAAGCAGGAAGCACCAGTGACTAGATCAATAAAAAAAAAGTGGTCAGATGAAGCAGATGCTAAGCTACAGGACTGTTTTGCTAGCACAGACTGGAATATGTTCTGTGATTCCTCCACTGGCATGAGGAGTACACCACGTCTATAATTGGCTTCATCAATAAGTGCATTGAGGACGTTCTCCCCACAGTGACCGTACGTACATACCCCAACCAGAAGCCATGGATTACAGGCAGCATCCACACTGAGCTAATGGCTAGAGCTGCTGCTTTCAAGGAGCGAGACTCTAACCCGGAAGCTTATAAGAAATCCCGCTATGCCCTCCGACGAACCATCAAACAGTCAAAGCTTCAATACAGGACTAAGACTGAATCGTACTACACCGGCTCTGACGCTTGTCGGATGTGGCAGGGCCTGCAAACCATTACAGACTACAACGGGAAGCACAGCCGAGAGCTGCCCAGTGACACGGGCCTACCGGACGAGCTAAACTACTTCTATGCTCGCTTCGAGGCAAGTAACACTGAAACAGGCATGAGAGCCCCAGCTGTAACCAAAGACTGTGATCACACTCTCCGCAGTCGTGAGTAAGATCTTTAAACAGGTTAACATTCACAAAGCTGCAGGGCCAGACGGATTACTAGGACATGTACTCCGAGCATGTGCTGACCAGCTGGCAAGTGCCTTCACTGACATTTTCAACCTCTCCCTGTCCGAGTCTATAATACCAACATGTTTTAAGCAGACCACCATAGTGCCTGTGCCCAAGAATACTAAGGTAACCTGCCAAAATGACTTCTGACCTGTAGCACTGACGTCTGTATCCATTAAGTGCTTAGAAAGGCTGGTCATGGCTCACATCAACACCATCATCCCAGAAACCCTAGACCCACTCCAATTTGCATACCGCCCCAACAGATCCACAGATGATGCAGTCTCTATTGCACTCCACACTGCCCTTTCACACCTGGACAAAAGGAACACCTATGTGAGAATGCTATTCATTGACTACAGCTCAGCGTTCAAAACCATAGTGCCCTCAAAGCTCATCAATAAGCTAAGGACCCCGAGACAAAATACCTCCCTCTACAACTGGATCCTGGACTTCCTGACGGGCTGCCCCCAGGTGGTAAGGGTAGGTAACAACACATCCGCCACGTTGACCCTCAACACAGGGGCCCCTCAGGGGTGCGTGCTCAGTCCCTATCTGCACTCCCTGTTCACTCATGACTGCGCGGCCACGCACGACTCCAACACCATTACATTTGCAGATGACACAACAGTGGTAGGCCGGATCACCGACGACAACGAGACAGACTATAGGGAGGAGGTCAGAAACCTGGCCTTGTGGTGCCAGGACAACAACCTCTCCCTCAACGTGATCAAGACAAAGGAGATTATTGTGGACTACTGGAAAAAGAAGACTGAGCACGTCCCCATTCTTATTGACGGAGCTGCAGTGGAGCAGGTTGAGAGCGTCAAGTTCCTTTGTGTCCACATCACCAACAAACTAACATTGTCCAAGCACACCAAGACAGTCATGAGGGCACGACAAAACCTATTCCCCCTCAGGAGACGGAAAAGATTTGGCATGGGTCCTCAGATCCTCAAATACTTCTACCTCTGCACCATCGAGAGCATCCTGACGGGTTGCATCACTGCCTGGTATGGTACTGCTCGGCATCTGACTGTAAGGCACTACAGAGGGTAGTGTGTACGGCTAGTACATCACAGGGGCTAAGCTTCTTGCCATCCAGGACTTCTATCATGCGGTGTCAGAGGAAGGCCGTAAAAATTGTAATACTCCAGCCACCCTGGTCATAGACCGTTCTCTCTGCTACCACATGGCAAGCGGTACCGGAGCACGAGGTCTTGGTCCAAGAGGCTTCTTAACAGCTTCTACCCTCAAGCCATAAGACTCCTGAACATCTTGTCAAATGGCTACCCAGACTATTCACATTGCCTCCCCTCCACACCACTGCCACTCTGTTGTCATCTATGCACAGTCACTTTAACTCTACCTACATGTACTTACTACCTCAACTAACCGATGCCCCCCGCACATTGACTCTGTACCGGCACCCCCCTGTGTGTATGTATATATATATATATATATATATATATATATATATATATATATATATTTTTTTTTTTACAGCTTTTCTTTAATTACTTGTTACTTTTATATTTTTTTCTTATCTGTATTTTTTTTTAAACTGCATTGTTG
Organism: Oncorhynchus mykiss; assembly: GCF_013265735.2. Taxonomy (NCBI): domain Eukaryota; kingdom Metazoa; phylum Chordata; class Actinopteri; order Salmoniformes; family Salmonidae; genus Oncorhynchus; species Oncorhynchus mykiss. The sequence goes on along the minus strand of NC_048578.1, from coordinate 29,677,768 downwards.
GTTAGTGGCTCGTAAGTAAGCATTTCACTGTAAGGTGAAATGTTGTATTCTGTGCATCTGACTAAAAACATATTTTTGATTTGACATTGACAGCAATACAACATCCCCCCCAACCACCCCACACCAAGGTGTCAAACAAAAAAAATGACAGAAAATAAATACACAAGAGAAAATGAAATACAATTAATAAAATAGGTGTTAAGGTAACAATGGAATCAAACACCGTTTGGCCTATGACCCCAGTCCTGTCCCCGGGGACCCGAGGTGGCACATCGCTGCCCCCGCATCCAACGCACTCGACTCCAGTCAGATGTTTGGTGATGATTTGGTCAATTGAATCAAGTGTGCAGGGACTAGGGCAAGTACAAAGATGGACCCCACAGGGTCAGGAGAAACTGGGCCATACAGTGGATGAAGAGAACAAGGCAACAGTGCATGGATGACACTATTAAATGTAATTAAACGGGTATCACAGTAACAATGGCTTTCTTAACAGATCACAGCCACTTACACAGGACATGACTGCCTATACTGAAATGTTGGTACTAAATGATGTGGAAAATGTCATCTCTACATACATATTCACTACTCTAGAAGTCTAATGCTACTGGATTCACCTGGTGGGTGGTAAAACATTAATGCTACTGGATTCACCTGGTGGGTGGTAAAACATTAATGCTACTGGATTCACCTGGTGGGTGGTAAAACATTAATGCTACTGGATTCACCTGGTGGGTGGTAAAACATTAATGCTACTGGATTCACCTGGTGGGTGGTAAAACATTAATGCTACTGGATTCACCTGGTGGGTGGTAAAACATTAATGCTACTGGATTCACCTGGTGGGTGGTAAAACATTAATGCTACTGGATTCACCTGGTGGGTGGTAAAACATTAATGCTACTGGATTCACCTGGTGGGTGGTAAAACATTAATGCTACTGGATTCACCTGGTGGGTGGTAAAACATTAATGCTACTGGATTCACCTGGTGGGGGGTATAACATTAATGCTACTGGATTCACCTGGTGGGTGGTAATACATTAATGCTACTGGATTCACCTGGTGGGTGGTAACACATTAATGCTACTGGATTCTAAAACATTAATGCTACTGGATTCACCTGGTGGGTGGTAAAACATTAATGCTACTGGATTCACCTGGTGGGTGGTAAAACATTAATGCTACTGGATTCACCTGGTGGGTGGTAAAACATTAATGCTACTGGATTCACCTGGTGGGTGGTAATACATTAATGCTACTGGATTCACCTGGTGGGTGGTAACACATTAATGCTACTGGATTCACCTGGTGGGTGGTAATACATTAATGCTACTGGATTCACCTGGTGGGTGGTAACACATTAATGCTACTGGATTCTAAAACATTAATGCTACTGGATTCACCTGGTGGGTGGTAAAACATTAATGCTACTGGATTCACCTGGTGGGTGGTAATACATTAATGCTACTGGATTCACCTGGTGGGTGGTAACACATTAATGCTACTGGATTCTAAAACATTAATGCTACTGGATTCACCTGGTGGGTGGTAAAACATTAATGCTACTGGATTCACCTGGTGGGTGGTAACACATTAATGCTACTGGATTCACCTGGTGGGTGGTATAACATTAATGCTACTGGATTCACCTGGTGGGGGGTAAAACATTAATGCTACTGGATTCACCTGGTGGGTGGTAAAACATGAATGCTACTGGATTCACCTGGTGGGTGGTAAAACATTAATGCTACTGGATTCACCTGGTGGGGGGTATAACATTAATGCTACTGGATTCACCTGGTGGGTGGTAATACATTAATGCTACTGGATTCACCTGGTGGGTGGTAAAACATTAATGCTACTGGATTCTAAAACATTAATGCTACTGGATTCACCTGGTGGGTGGTAAAACATTAATGCTACTGGATTCACCTGGTGGGTGGTAACACATTAATGCTACTGGATTCACCTGGTGGGTGGTAACACATTAATGCTACTGGATTCACCTGGTGGGTGGTAAAACATATTAATGCTGCTGGATTCACCTGGTGGGTGGTAAAACATTAATGCTACTGGATTCTAAAACATTAATGCTACTGGATTCTAAAACATTAATACTGCTGGATTCACCTGGTGGGTGGTAAAATATTAATGCTACTGGATTCAACTGGTGGGTGGTAAAACATTAATGCTACTGGATTCTAAAACATTAATGCTACTGGATTCCAAAACATTAATACTGCTGGATTCACCTGGTGGGTGGTAACACATTAATGCTACTGGATTCACCTGGTGGGTGGTAACACATTAATGCTACTGGATTCACCTGGTGGGTGGTAACACATTAATGCTACTGGGTTCACCTGGCGGGTGGTAAAACAATGCTGCTGGGTTCACCTAGTGGGTGGTAAAACAATGCTGCTGGGTTCACCTAGCGGGTGGTAAAACAATGCTGCTGGGTTCACCTGGTGGGTGGTAAAACAATGCTGCTGGGTTCACCTGGCGGGTGGTAAAACAATGCTGCTGGGTTCACCTGGTGGGTGGTAAAACAATGCTGCTGGGTTCACCTAGTGGGTGGTAAAACAATGCTGCTGGGTTCACCTGGTGGGTGGTAAAACAATGCTGCTGGGTTCACCTGGCGGGTGGTAAAACAATGCTGCTGGGTTCACCTAGTGGGTGGTAAAACAATGCTGCTGGGTTCACCTGGTGGGTGGTAAAACAATGCTGCTGGGTTCACCTGGCGGGTGGTAAAACAATGCTGCTGGGTTCACCTAGCGGGTGGTAAAACAATGCTGCTGGGTTCACCTGGTGGGTGGTAAAACAATGCTGCTGGGTTCACCTGGCGGGTGGTAAAACAATGCTGCTGGGTTCACCTAGTGGGTGGTAAAACAATGCTGCTGGGTTCACCTGGTGGGTGGTAAAACAATGCTGCTGGGTTCACCTGGCGGGTGGTAAAACAATGCTGCTGGGTTCACCTAGCGGGTGGTAAAACAATGCTGCTGGGTTCACCTGGTGGGTGGTAAAACAATGCTGCTGGGTTCACCTGGCGGGTGGTAAAACAATGCTGCTGGGTTCACCTAGTGGGTGGTAAAACAATGCTGCTGGGTTCACCTGGTGGGTGGTAAAACCGAAAGTCACATTACCTTGATCGATACTGTCATTAATGTGGTACTTCAATAATTATGCAAAGCACTTGTTGGATGTGCATTTGGTGTCCGTCTGATTTTAGTTACTCTGTGATATTTTCATACATCCGATCCAGGAAGGAATTTTCCAAGTGACAGTGAAGTGAGGAGCATCTGTTGTGATAGCATATTGCAATGCCAAAACAGCCCAGGTGCTGGAAGAAAGGGGGTTGAGTAATGTCCATAATATTATGGTGTCTCCGTCAAGTCGGTGAAGACACTCTGCCTGGATCCACGTTGGATGGAATATCTCTAGCTATTTGAGGTTGACCGTCTGTCTGCTTGATTTACAGCAAGGTCTTGTTCGATTCAAGAGAAAGCATCAAGGTAGCGTGTTCATGTCTTTGTGCCTCGGATTGGACACCAAGTCTACTGTGCGCAATTGTGTCAGATAGACTATTGCGCAACACCCAACACTTGCTGTTAATTATTTTGTATATAATGACTAAAATGACGTAGCCTAATGGCCTTATTCATAATATGATCCGTTAATGAAATAACATGACAAATACATTTAGTTTTTCATGTTAGACCTGCAATTTTAAACAATACAAGTGGCTTGAAGCAGCCTTCTTGAATTTGGAGCGCAGAAATTCAAGAACTGGAATAGGCCTACCTTGAATATCAGACATTTCCTCATTCTATTTCAGGCCATATATGTACACTTATATAAATTATGCAATTGTATATCATTGAGGTCCTTAAATTACAATGTGTTTGAAAAGTCCCTGAAAGTCCTTGAAATTGACTTGCCAATTTCTGCATGAACCCTGGTTAAAGTACAGATAGTCCTCGGTGGAGTACAGGGACAATTAGCATAGTATTCCTAGAAGTATACATGTGGAACTGCATGAAAGTCCTTTTATTTTTGCTTCAAACCATTTTTTTCACACATTGGCCCCATTTTATTTATAGAAAGACACATATAGTGGGGCAAAAAAGTATTTAGTCAGACACCAATTGTGCAAGTTCTCCCACTTAAAAAGATGAGAGGCCTGTAATTTTCATCATAGGTACACTTCAACTATGACAGGCAAAATTAGAAAAAAAATCCAGAAAATCACTAGGATTTTTAATGAATTTATTTGCAAATTATGGTGGAGAATAAGTATTTGGTCACCTACGAACAAGCAAGATTTCTGGCTCTCACAGACCTGTAACTTCTTTAAGAGGCTCCTCTGTCCTCCACTCGTTACCTGTATTAATGGCACCTGTTTGAACTTGTTATCAGTATAAAAGACACCTGTCCACAACCTCAAACAGTCACACTCCAAACTCCACTATGGCCAAGACCTAAGAGACACCAGAAACAAAATTGTAGACCTGCACCAGGCTGGGAAGACTGAATCTGCAATAGGTAAGCAGCTTGGTTTGAAGAGATCAACTGTGGAAGCAATTATTAGGAAATGGAAGACATACAAGACCACTAATAATCTCCCTCGATCTGGGGCTCCACCCAAGATCTCACCCCGTGGGGTCAAAATGATCACAAGAACGGTGAGCAAAAATCCCAGAACCACACGGGGGGACCTAGTGAATGACCTGCAGAGAGCTGGGACCAAAGTAACAAAGCCTACCGTCAGTAACACACTATGCCGCCAGGGACTCAAATCCTGCAGTGCCAGACGTGTCCCCCTGCTTAAGCCAGTACATGTCCAGGCCCGTCTGAAGTTTGCTAGAGAGCATTTGGATGATCCAGAAGAAGATTTGGAGAATGTCATATGGTCAAATGAAACCAAAATATAACTTTTTGGTATAAACTCAACTCGTCGTGTTTGGAGGACAGTTTCATCCAAAGAACACCATACCTACTGTGAAGCATGGGGGTGGAAACATCATGCTTTGGGGCTGTTTTTCTGCAAAGGGACCAGGATGACTGATCCGTGTAACGGAAAGAATGAATGGGGCCATGTATCGTGAGATTTTGAGTGAAAACCTCCTTCCATCAGCAAGGGCATTGAAGATGAAACGTGGCTGGGTCTTTCAGCATGACAATGATCCCAAACACACCGCCCGGGCAACGAAGGAGTGGCTTCGTAAGAAGCATTTCAAGGTCCTGCAGTGGCCTAGCCAGTCTCCAGATCTCAACCCCATAGAAAATCTTTGGAGGGAGTTGAAAGTCCGTGTTGCCCAGCAACAGCCCCAAAACATCACTGCTCTAGAGGAGATCTGCATGGAGGAATGGGCCAAAATACCAGCAACAGTGTGTGAAAACCTAGTGAAGGCTTACAGAAAATGTTTGACCTCTGTCATTGCCAACAAAGGGTATATAACAAAGTATTGAGAAACTTTTTTGTTGTTGACCAAATATTTATTTTCTACCATTTGCAGGTAAATTCATTAAAAATCCTACAATGTGATTTTCTGGATTTATTTTTCTTCTCATTTTGTCTGTCATAGGTACACTTCAACTATGATGAAAATTACAGGCCTCATCTTTTTAAGTGGAGAACTTGCACAATTGGTGGCTGACTAAATACTTTTTTGCTCCACTGTATGTTTTGTCACATACACCTGATAGGTGTATTACAGGGTCAGCCGTAGTAGTACGGTGTCCCTGCAGGAAATGTGCTCAAGGAAACAGATATTCCACCTTGACTGCTCGTGTATTCGATCCAGAGACCTTTCTGTTACTAGCCCAAGGCTAGCTGCCGCCCTAATGAGAAACATTAACACTGGGTTAGAGCAGAAATACCACAACAGGCAGCAAAAATGAAAACTTAGACTGAATAATCAGGTGTGTATTGATCAGTCAGCAGATCGGGTAATATGTTTTTGAAGGAGTGTGGTGTCAGATTGAATGATCAGCAGGTGTATATCGATCGGGTAATATGTTTTTGAAGGAGTGTGGTGTCAGATTGAATGATCAGCAGGTGTGTATTGATCAGGTAATGTTTTCTAAGGAGTGGCGGGATGAATGTGTAAAGTTTTGATGGTCTTTTGCAGCTCATTCCAGTTTTTGGCTGCAGAACACTGGAATGACTGACAGGAATAACCAGCTCTACATCTAGCAGAGAGCAGGTTGCTAGTGGAGATGCCGAGGTAGAGGGGTCTAGTGTCGCGTATGTAAACAGAGCCAGTTGACCAGGCTGTAAAGGTCACAGTGATAAGTGTTGAAGGGGGCACTGGTAACAAAGCTCATGGCAGTGTGGTAAAGTACATCTAGTTTGAGGGAGGTTTTGGGGCCTTTAAACCACATTGCGGTTGTCCAGGATTGGCAGTGTGTTCATTGTTTCCCAGGGTGTGCTTGGCAGGGTGGGTGAAGGATGTAACTTTACCCTGAAGGTGGGTGAGGTGGGTATGGAATGACAGTGACCAGGACAGCCGTATACCAGGATATGTATAGGTGTCGACATTAAGGCTGAGCCCATTTAGTCGACTGTTTGGTTGATGGGCTGTTGGTCGAACAAGATTTATTTTGTCGAGCAGCGGCAAAAACTAAATAAATAATCATTGTCTTACCTGTCTGAGTGGACTAATCCGTTGTGGAGGCCGTGGGAACGGTACAGTCCATCACTATTTAAGTTGTGTGCTACTGAAATTGTATATGGTTATATTACGTAGGCACAAGGGTGCCACACTAATGCAAATATTGTCTCCTCCTGCGTTGGATAGAGGTCGCTGTCCACAGTTCTGAAACGCATCAGTGCACTGTTGGAATGGTGTCTTTTCCTAGACCATGTTGCTATGTGCCAAGTTAAGCAGCATATTGGTATCGAGAACAGCCCATGACTTAAAAGTGAGGAGAGGGGTAACCAACTTAAATGAAGTCTATAATCAATAGCCTAACTGTTAAATGTGCCTGGCTTTATAAATATTCCATATATATCTACAGAAATAAGACAACTCCTGCTTCTGTTGCCTGTTTGACTGTTTGTTTTAATAGAATACTGATTCAGTGAGTACCAACATGTTGGATATTTTTGCTTTACAAAGTCAGTTGTTTTGAATCTTTTCTCTGTTCTGATAAGGGATGAAAACGTGTTTGTTCCACTGGAACAGCCTCTCAGCCGTTATTTATCATTTATTTACGGTTTACACTTCCACGTTGTCAAATTCTATTTATAAATATAGCCCTCCATATCCTTATTGTTACGATCATCATTATTATAATAAGTCATGTCGTTATCATTAGTAGACTTAGTATAGCAGCCTCCTATAACCACCATGGAGCTGAAGGCCTTAGAGTACATCCTGTTTAGTCGTATTACTGTAACGTACTTACATATGACCAACACACAGCCCCTCTCTCCTCTCTCCCTGCATGGTGAACATATGACCCAACACACAGCCCCTCTCTCCTCTCTCTCCCTGCATGATGAACATATGACCCAACACACAGCCCCTCTCTCCTCTCTCTCCCTGCATGGTGAACATATGACCCAACACACAGCCCCTCTCTCCTCTCTCTCCCTGCATGATGAACATATGACCCACACACAGCCTCTCTCTCCTCTCTCTCCCTGCATGATGAACATATGACCCAACACACAGCCCCTCTCTCCTCTCTCTCCCTGCATGATGAACATATGACCCACACACAGCCTCTCTCTCCTCTCTCTCCCTGCATGATGAACATATGACCCAACACACAGCCCCTCTCTCTTCTCTCTCCCTGCATGATGAACATATGACCCAACACACAGCCCCTCTCTCCCTGCATGGTGAACATATGACCCACACACAGCCCCTCTCTCCTCTCTCTCCCTGCATGATGAACATATGACCCAACACACAACCCCTCTCTCCTCTCTCTCCCTGCATGGTGAACATATGACCCAACACACAGCCCCTCTCTCCACTCCCTGCATGGTGAACATATGACCCAACACACAGCCCCTCTCTCCTCTCTCCCTGCATGATGAACATATGACCCAACACACAGCCCCTCTCTCCTCTCTTTCCCTGCATGGTGAACATATGACCCAACACACAGCCCCTCTCTCCTCTCTCTCCCTGCATGGTGAACATATGACCCAAGACACAGCCCCTCTCTCCTCTCTCTCCCTGCATGATGAACATATGACCCAACACACAGCCCCTCTCTTCTCTCTCCCTGCATGATGAACATATGACCCAACACACAGCCCCTCTCTCCTCTCTCTCCCTGCATGATGAACATATGACCCAACACACAACCCCTCTCTCCTCTCTCTCCCTGCATGATGAACATATGACCCAACACACAGCCCCTCTCTCCTCTCTCTCCCTGCATGGTGAACATATGACCCAAGACACAGCCCCTCTCTCCTCTCTCTCCCTGCATGATGAACATATGACCCAACACACAGCCCCTCTCTTCTCTCTCCCTGCATGATGAACATATGACCCAACACACAGCCCCTCTCTCCTCTCCCTGCATGATGAACATATGACCCAACACACAACCCCTCCCTCCTCTCTCTCCCTGCATGATGAACATATGACCAACACACAGCCCCTCTCTCCCTGTGTGCGTGCATCCCGGGTGCTTAAACCACTTAATACATTTTAGAATAAGGCTGTAACATAACAAAATGTGGAGAATGTCTCGGTTTCTGAATTCTTCCCTAAGGCACTGTATATGTAAATTCTTATGTAAGCTACGGTATTGTATCAACCGTTCATGTCATCGTACAGCATACGAGTCGTGATTTGAAATGCATTCAAGCATTTTAGTTATAAAATAACAACGCGACACTTGAATAATTAGCGTAAACAAATAAACCGTTCCATTGTAGAAATTGCATTCACGAATGCATGCGACTGGTTTTAGTCTTTATTACGCGAAGGCTTTAAAAAATATTTATTTCAAATGTTACAACACTGTGGTATCCTTTATAATTTGTGTTTCCATTGTTCCAAACGGTCAGAGAAGTGATATTGTAATCTAACAGCAGCTGTTTGGCAACATAATATACATGTAGTGCTTTCTCCTTCTTTTTCTTCATCTCCACTATTTTCTACAACTCGTCACATTTCTTCCACACCTCCAACTTCCCTGTTACCTCCTGAGCAACCAGTAAACATTCCCCCATTTTGAGTTTTATTCCTCACATCCTCTGCATCCATTTTGCTGTCATGTGTTCAGAGTTTATAACCAATTTATTGATGTGATGATGATATGCTATATGTTCAGCCCTATTGGTCACCTGCATTTAATGCTTACATGAGTCCCATAACGAGAGTTGAGGGAATGTTTTCTTCCTAAACGAGTGATTTCGGTAACACAAGTTTTCAGTCGCAAATGGCTGTAATAATGTTACAGCTTCAGCAATACGGACAGCGAGATCAACACTGTTCTGTGGTGGTCGCTGCAGCAGGGAGGAGAGAGATGGCGGGTGCTAGTCAGTCACCCGCTGTCATTTTTTGAAAAACACAGTGCAGTAAGTCTGAGCCCGCACAATCAAATCAATTGCGGTCGGACTCCCTCTAGTCATTTTTGTCTCTTAATGATTTAATCAGACAGTTTGCTTAAAGCATCAGACACGCTCTGTGCATATAGTTGGTTTTATTCAAATGCATAGGATGTCTATATGGAAAAATACAAGTTAGAAAAAGTTGTCCAATCGGTTGTTCGAAAGAACAAACGAATCTCGGTCGACCAATATTTTTTGGGGGTGTCATGGACAGCCCTACTCTAGCTCTAACCCATTCAGGATGAGACTGTTAGGAGGGCAGGCAGGTTGAGGTAGATTGGTTGGTAACGTCAGAGAAGGCATGTTGTGAGTGGTTTTCAAACCTGCCTGAACAATCCTCTGAGAACCCTAGGTCGCTGACTGTGTTGAACAAGATGAAACTGGTTAAACAGAAGGCTTTGATGAATATAAGCCAGATGAATAAAAACAGCCTCTTAATAATGCTTGTTATCAAAAGCCCATGTGACGTTGTTTAGACAGGAAATACAACCAACCAACCACCCAGACCTCAGCCCTTCACTACTTCCCATGGCCTGCCTGCCCGCCTGGGGCAACGTTGTCAACTCCTTCTGACGGCCAGGTGTAGGCTAAGGTTTGACTCAGTCACACAGGCAGAGCAGAGGGTAGTGGTGATGGAAACACTGACTGGCAGGATCCACCCACTAACACAGTTTTACTTCTAAACTTTTCTGTTGCAAAGATGGTTCCGTTCTGTATGGCTGTGTCTTGTGATCCAGCTTTGCTTGTGTGTGATTTCGTCTTTACTTCACTGTTGTGCAGGGCTTGCAAGTTAACAATTTCACTGTACTGTGCATGTGGCAACTACAACTTGAAACTTCTACTTCCACTGATGTAGGTTAGAGGCAAACATCAGGGGGAGAGTTGGGATCATTCTAACTTGCACTGACTTTCTCCCACATCTCTGGTGTCAACGCACACAGTATTTTGGCTTGGATGGCCTCCATGGATGGGAAGTGGGTCTTGCTCCTTGTGAAATAGGTCCTTCAGTCTAGGTTAACAGAACAAGCAGTCTGTTTTTTCCTGTTCCCTGCGTCTCGGTCCTCTCCTTCCCCGCGTCTCGGTCCTCTCCTTCCCCGCGTCTCGGTCCTCTCCCTCCCCGCGTCTCGGTCCTCTCCCTCCCCGCGTCTCGGTCCTCTCCCTCCCCGCGTCTCGGTCCTCTCCCTCCCCGCGTCTCGGTCCTCTCCCTCCCCGCGTCTCGGTCCTCTCCCTCCCTGCCACCCTGTAGGCCCCATCTATAATTCACCACTAGCTAGCCCCCTAGACCAGGGTGGGTAATTCCTGTCCTTGAGGCCCTGATTGGTGCCACAGTTTTGCCCCAGCTAACACACCTGACTCCAATAATCACCTAATCACGATCCTCGGTTTAGAACGCCATTTGATTAATCAGCTGTGTTTTGTTAGGGATGGAGAAAAAGTGACACAAATCAGGCCCTCGGACTGGAGTTACCCAACCGTGCCCTAGACGCTAGCTGGCCCCCTAGACGCTAGCTGGCCCCCTAGACGCTAGCTGGCCCCCTAGACGCTAGCTGGCCCCCTAGACGCTAGCTGGCCCCCTAGCCCTTTAGGTAGCACCCTAACCCCTGGCTTAGACTAGTCTAGACCCCAACTCCTAGCTTAGACTAGTCTAGACCCCAACTCCTAGCTTAGACTAGTCTAGACCCCAACTCCTAGCTTAGACTAGTCTAGACCCCAACTCCTAGCTTAGACTAGTCTAGACCCCAACTCCTAGCTTAGACTAGTCTAGACCCCAACTCCTAGCTTAGACTAGTCTAGACCCCAACTCCTATCTTAGACTAGTCTAGACCCCAACTCCTATCTTAGACTAGTCTAGGCCCCAACTCCTAGTTTAAACTAGTCTAGACCCCAACTCCTAGCTTAGTCTAGACTCCTAGCTTAGTCTAGACTCCTAGCTTAGTCTAGACTCCTAGCTTAGTCTAGACTCCTAGCTTTGACTAGTCTAGACCCCGGCACTTGGGGTTAGATCTGTGAGGACTGGGTCAGTCGGTGTAGGCAATATGTCTACATTTCCTCCTAGCCTCTCAGGGGGTAAGGTGGAGCTGCTCTTCGTGTGAAGACCTTTTTAACATGTACACATACACTGTACAAAATACAATTACAACAATACTGAATTAGCACTTTTATTTTAACTTAATATAATACATAAAAAACATCTATTTAGTCTCAAATAAATAATGAAACATGTTCAATTTGGTTTAAATAATGGAAAAAAACAGTGTTGGAGAAGAATGTAAAAGTGCAACGTTTAAGGTCCTTGCTCAGAACATGAAAACATATGAAAGTTGGTGGTTCCTTTTAACATGAGACTTAAATATTCCCAGGTAAGAAGTTTTAGGTTGTCATTATTATAGGAATTATGACGCGTCGACTATTTCTCTCTCTACCATTTGTATTTCATATACCTTTGACTATTGGATGTTCTAATAGGTACTTTAGTATTGCCAGCCTAATCTCAGGAGTTGATAGGCTTGACGTCGTAAACAGCGCTGTGCATCAAGCATTGTGAAGAGCTGCTGGCAAACGCAGTGAAGTGTGAATGAATGCTTACGAGCCTGCTGCTGCCTACCACCGCTCAGTCAGACTGCTCTATCAAATATCTAATCATAGACTTAATTATAATATAATAACACACAGAATTACGAGCCTTTGGTCATTAATATGGTAAAATCTAGAAACAATCATTTCGAAAACGTTTATTCTCTCAGTGAAATATAGAACCGTTCTGTATTTTATTGAACGGGTAGCAACCATAAGTCTAAATATTGCTGTTACATTGCACAACCTCCAATGTTATGTCATAATTATGTAAAATTCTGGCAAATTAGTTCGCAACGAGCCAGGCGGCCCAAACTGTTGCATAAACCCTGACACTGCGTGCAATGAACACAAGAGAAGTGACACAATTTACCTAGTTAATATTACCTGCTAACACTAATTTATTTAAACTAAAAATGCAGATTTAAAAATATATAATTCTGTGTATTGATTTTAAGAAAGGCATTGATGGTTTTTAAAAATGTTTTATTTTTTCATTTTTCAAATAAGAAAATTCAAAACAAAAATGAAAAGATATTAGACACCAATGTGACAGTAACGGATGAGTGTAAAATAATAATAATTGTATATATAAAGTCATAATTTAAAGAATATTTTTTATTTATTTATTTCACCTTTATTTAACCAGGTAGGCTAGTTGAGAACAAGTTCTCATTTGCAACTGCGACCTGGACAAGATAAAGCACAGCAGTTCGACACATACAACAACACAGAGTTACACATGGAATGAACAAAACATAGTCAATAATACAGTAGAAAAAAAGAAGTCTATATACAGTGAGTGCAAATAAGGTCAAATAAGGGAGTTAAGGCAATAAATAGGCCATGGTGGCGAAGTAATTACAATATGGCAATTAAACACTGGAATGGTAGATGTGCAAAAGATGGAGCAAAATAAATAAATACAGTATGGGAATGAGGTAGATAGATGGGCTGTATACAGATGGGCTATGAACAGGTGCAGTGATCTGTGAGCTGCTCTGACAGCTGGTTCTTAAAGCTAGTGAGGGAGATGGGAATCTCCAGCTTCAGTGATTTTTTTTCCCAGTTCGTTCCAGTCAGTGGCAGCAGAGAACTGGGAGGAAAGGCGACCAAAGGAGGAATTGGCTTTGGGGGTGACCAGTGAGATATACCTGCTGGAGCGTGTGCTACGAGTGGGTGCTGCTATGGTGACCAGCGAGCTGAAATAGGGCGGGGCTTTACCTAGCAGAGACTTGTTGATAACCTGTAGCCAGTGGGTTTGGCGACGAGTATGAAGCGAGGGCCAGCCAATGACGGCGTACAGGTCGCAGTGGTGGGTAGTATATGGGGTTGTGATAGACTACATCCAGTTTGCTGAGTAGAGTGTTGGAGGCTATTTTATAGATGACATCACCGAAGTCAAGGATCTGTAGGATGGTCAGTTTTACGAGGGTATGTTTGGCAGCATGAGTGAAGGAAGGTTTGTTGCGAAATAGGAAGCCGTGGTCACCTGCTGTAAGCTACATGATATTATACATTATACATTATGTATTATATTATACATTATACATTATGTATAATATTGTGTGAAACATTAAGGATTATATAGAGATTTAATCAATTTTAGGGGAGATTCTCTATATCGACGCGATGGGGAGATTCTCCATATCGACGCGATGGGGAGATTCTCCATATCGACGCGATGGGGAGATTCTCCATATCGACGATAAAAGGTTGCAAAATTCAGTAAAATGTCTAACTTATTACTCAAGCAGTAAGTGATTTTCTCCAGTGGGATTCAACTAACTTCTGATAGCCACATTGCAACTGGCAGGGGGAATCCGATTTCCATTTCAAGGCGATACATCTCTTGGCATTCGCTAGCAATATTTCTGTTAGCTTTATAGTATGGCTTTGCCAAAGATTGGTGTTAGTAAAGTTACCCAGTAGACAGACCTCCGGGTCTAAAGGGAATGCAACCCCGTGAATTGAGGATATGGTATCGCATACCCCCCTGCCAGAAACCGTGTAGTTTTGAACACTGCCAAGTGGAATGGAGGAATGTTCCTTCATCTGAGCCACATCTAAAACATAGGGAGGATATATCTGGGTTGAACTTGTGCAGTCTAGATGGGGTGATATAGAGCTGATGGAGGAAATTAAACTGGATCAGTCTGTATCTGGAGTTCAATGTGGATGTAACACCATCCCTGCATAGGTCACTCCATAGACCCTCATCAAGATCAATACCCAGATCTTTTTCCCATCTAAGTCGGGGTTTATCTAGCTCAGGCAGTGTTAGTCCTGACATAAGAGCGTCGTAAACACGGGGGAAAAGGCGTTGACGTTTATGATTAGGTACATTCATGCAACGATTGTGTTTTTGTTTAAATCATCACCCGTTTGGCGAAGTAGGCTGTGATTCGATGCTAAATTAACAGGCACCGCATTGAATATATGCAACGCAGGACTAGCTAGTTAACCTAGTAATATCATCAACCATGTGTCGTTAACTAGTGATTATGTGAAGATTGATTATTTTTATAAGATAAGTTTAATGCTAGCGAGCAACTTACCTTGGCTCCTTGCTGCACTCGCGTAACAGGTGGTCAGCCTGCCACACAGTTTCCCCGTGGATTGCAATATAATCGTCCATAATCGGCATCCAAAAATACAGATTACCGGTTGTTATGAGAACTTCAAGTCGGCCCAAATGAATCGACCTCTAGTACAAAACATTAGGAACGCCTTCCTAATATTGAGTTGAATCCCCCTTTGCCATCAGAACAGGCTCAATTCGTCGGGGCATGGATTCTACAAGGTGTTGAAAGCGTTCCACAGGGATGCTGGTCCATGTTGACTCCAATGCTTCCCACAGTTGTGTCAACTTGGGTGGTGGACCATACGCTCAAACCGGTGCTCCAGGCACCTACTACCATACCCTGTTCAAAGGCACTTCTGTTCTTTGTCTTGTCCATTCACCCTCAGTATGTTACACAATCCATGTCTCAATTGTCTCCAGGCTTATTCTTCTTTAACCCGTCTCCTCCCCTTCATCTACACTGGTTGAAGTGGATTTAACAAGTAACATCAATAAGCGATCATAGCTTTCACCTGGATTCACTTGGTCAGTCTGTCATGGAAAGAACAGGTGTTCCTAATGTTTTGTATGCTCGGTGTATACACCCAAGACAGTGAAGCTTGTCAAATCAGTATTCCTGACTTGGATCTAACCCTTGTGTTTCCTGTGTTTCTTTATGAATGCCTCTACTAACCATGGATTGGCTGTGGCTGGACTTGCCTCTACGATCCAACTGCCTGGCTTCATTGGTATGGTTTTGCCCCACATGCCCGTGTTTCCTGTGATGGCCTTTAACCCGGAAGGCATTGGTAAACTGTCAACTGCGGATGGTAAAGCGTTCGCAGATCCCGAGGTGCTGCGGAGGCTGACGTCGTCAGTGAGCTGTGCCCTGGACGAGGCGGCTGCCGCCCTGACGCGCATGAGAGCAGAGAACACACTCAACGCTGGCCAGGCCGACAAGTATGTATCTACCCCAGTCTGTAAATCAAATCAGTTTATTGGTCACATACACATGTTCAGCAGATGTTATTGTGGGTGTAGCAAAATGCTTGTGTTACTAGCTCCAACAGTGCAGTAATATCTAACAATTCACAACAATACACACAAACTTAAAAGTAAAAGAATGGAATTAAAGAATCTATAAATATTAGGACGAGCAATGTTGGCGTGGCATTGACTAAAATACTGTACAATAGAATACATTATATACATATGAGATGAGTAAAGGAAAAATATTTAAACATTCTTAAAGGGACTAGTGTTCCATTATTAAAGTGGCCAGTGATTTCAAGTCTATTTGTGTAGGCAGCAGCCTCTAAGGTGCATCGTTACATAGCCATCACATACCTAGTGTACGATGGCCTTGAGATAGAAGCTGTTTATCAGTTTCTCAGGCCCTGCTTTGATGCACCTGTACTGACCTCGCCTTCTGGATGATAGCGGGATGAACTGGCAGTGGCTCAGGTGGTTATGTCCTTGATGATCTTTTTGGCCTTCCTGTGACATCGGGTGCTGTAGGTGTCCTGGAGGGCAGGTAGTTTGCCCCCGGTGATGCGTTGTGTAGACCTCACTACCCTCTGGAGAGCCCTGCGGTTGCAGTCACTGCAGTTGCCGTACCAGGCGGTGATACAGCCCGACAGGATGCTCTCGATTGTGCATCTGTAAAAGTTTGAGGGTTTTTGGTGCCAAGCCAAATTTCATCAGCCTCCTGAGGTTGAAGAGGCGCTGTTGCACCTTCTACCCCACGCTGTCTGTGTGGGTGGAACATTTCAGTCTGTCAGTGATGTTTACGCCGAGGAACTTTAAGTTTTCCAGCTCCAATGCTGTCCCTTAAATGTGGATAGGGGCGCTGCTCCTTCTGCTGTTTCCTGACACCACACTCAGAGGGCCCTCACCACCTCCCTGTAGGCCGTCTCGTTGTTGTTGGTAATCAATCCTACCACTGTAGTGTTTTCTGAAAACTTGATGATTGAGTTGGAGGCGTGCATGGCCACGCAGTCATGAGTGAACAGGGAGTACAGGAGAGGGCTCAGAACGTACCCTTGTGGGGCCCCTGTGTTGAGGATCAGCGAAGTGGAGATGTTTCCTACCTTCACCACCTGGCGGCAGCCCGTCAGGAAGTCCAGGACCCAGTTGCACAGGGCGGGGTCGAGACCCAGGGTCTCGAGCTTAATGACGAGTTTGAAGGGTACTATGGTGTTGAATGCTGAGCTGTAGTCAATGAACAGGCATTCCTTTTGTTCAGATGGGTTAGGGCAGTGTGATGGCCACTGCATCGTCTGTGAACCTATTGGGGCAGTAAGCAAATTGGATTGGATTAAGGGTGTCAGGTAGGGTGGAGGTGATATGGTCCTTAACTAGTCTCTCAAAGCACTTCATGACAGAAGTGAGTGCTACGGGGCGATAGTCATTTAGCTCAGTTACCTTTGCCGCCTTGGGTACAGGAACAATGGTGGCCCTCTTGAAGCATATGGGGACAGCAGACTGGGATAGGGATTGATTGAATATGTCTGTAAACACACCAGTCAGCTGGTCTGCGCATGCTCTATGGACGCGGCTGGGGATGCCGTCTGGGCCGGCAGCCTTGCGAGGATTAACACACTTAAATGTCATCCCCACGTCGGCCATGGAGAAGGAGAGCCCACAGTCCTTGGAAGCGGGCCGTGTCGGTGGCACTGTTATCCTCAAAGCGGGTGAATGCGGATGTTTAGCTTGTCTGGGAGCAAGACGTCGGTGTCCGAGACCTCTTTGTAGTCTGTGATGGACTGTAGACCCTGCCACATACGTCTGAGCCATTGAATTGCGACTCTACTTGACTTTATCTCTATACTGACGTGTTGCCTGTTTGATTGGCTTACGGAGGGAATCAAACAGGCAACATCCATTTATCTATCAATACACGAGCAGAAAACCCACTCAACGCTGGCCAGGCTGACAAGTATGTGAGACCCACTGAATATAGCAAAACCTGCATTTCAATCAGTCAGTGTGTTACCTCTGTGATCAATATGTCAATCAGTCAGTGTGTTACCTCTGTGATCAATATATCAATCAGTCAGTGTGTTACCTCTGTGATCAATATGTCAATCAGTCAGTGTGTTACCTCTGTGATCAATATGTCAATCAGTCAGTGTGTTACCTCTGTGATCAATATGTCAGTCAGTCAGTGTGTTATCTCTGTCATCAATATGTCTGGTAGTTTTTCTTTCAAAATAATAGTAGAAGTGTGATTATGAGAGGTGTGTGTGTGTGTTCTGCTGTCACAGGGGCAGTAATTGTAGCAGTCTGGTTATTTTCAGCCGGAGTCTAGCTGAGGCGTGTTCGGACGGAGACGTGAACGCTGTGAGGAAGCTGCTAGACGAGGGGCGGAGCGTCAACGAACACACTGAGGAAGGAGAGAGTCTTCTCTGCCTCGCCTGCTCTGCTGGATACTATGAACTCGCACAGGTGTGTGTGTGAGAACAGTGCAGTGTGTGTGTGTGAGAACAGTGCAGTGTGTGTGTGTGAGAACAGTGCAGTGTGTGTGTGTGAGAACAGTGCAGTGTGTGTGTGTGAGAACAGTGCAGTGTGTGTGTGAGAACAGTGCAGTGTGTGTGTGTGAGAACAGTGCAGTGTGTGTGTGTGTGTGAGAACAGTGCAGTGTGTGTGTGTGTGTGAGAACAGTGCAGTGTGTGTGTGTGTGTGAGAACAGTGCAGTGTGTGTGTGTGTGAGAACAGTGCAGTGTGTGTGTGTGAGAACAGTGCAGTGTGTGTGTGTGAGAACAGTGCAGTGTGTGTGTGTGAGAACAGTGCAGTGTGTGTGTGTGAGAACAGTGCAGTGTGTGTGTGTGAGAACAGTGCAGTGTGTGTGTGTGAGAACAGTGCAGTGTGTGTGTGTGTGAGAACAGTGCAGTGTGTGTGTGAGAACAGTGCAGTGTGTGTGTGTGTGAGAACAGTGCAGTGTGAGAACAGTGCAGTGTGTGTGAGAGAACAGTGCAGTGTGTGTGTGTGAGAGAACAGTGCAGTGTGTGTGTGAGAGAACAGTGCAGTGTGTGTGTGTGAGAGAACAGTGCAGTGTGTGTGTGTGAGAGAACAGTGCAGTGTGTGTGTGTGAGAGAACAGTGCAGTGTGTGTGTGTGAGAGAACAGTGCAGTGTGTGTGTGTGAGAGAACAGTGCAGTGTGTGTGTGTGAGAGAACAGTGCAGTGTGTGTGTGTGTGAGAACAGTGCAGTGTGTGTGTGTGTGAGAACAGTGCAGTGTGTGTGTGTGTGAGAACAGTGCAGTGTGAGAACAGTGCAGTGTGAGAACAGTGCAGTGTGTGTGTGTGAGAGAACAGTGCAGTGTGTGTGTGTGAGAGAACAGTGCAGTGTGTGTGTGTGAGAGAACAGTGCAGTGTGTGTGTGTGAGAGAACAGTGCAGTGTGTGTGTGTGAGAGAACAGTGCAGTGTGTGTGTGTGTGAGAGAACAGTGCAGTGTGTGTGTGTGAGAGAACAGTGCAGTGTGTGTGTGTGAGAGAGTGCAGTGTGTGTGTGAGAGAACAGTGCAGTGTGTGTGTGTGAGAACAGTGCAGTGTGTGTGTGTGAGAACAGTGCAGTGTGTGTGTGTGAGAACAGTGCAGTGTGTGTGTGTGTGAGAACAGTGCAGTGTGTGTGTGTGTGAGAACAGTGCAGTGTGTGTGTGTGAGAGAACAGTGCAGTGTGTGTGTGAGAGAACAGTGCAGTGTGTGTGTGTGAGAGAACAGTGCAGTGTGTGTGTGTGAGAGAACAGTGCAGTGTGTGTGTGTGAGAGAACAGTGCAGTGTGTGTGTGAGAACAGTGCAGTGTGTGTGTGAGAACAGTGCAGTGTGTGTGAGAGAACAGTGCAGTGTGTGTGTGAGAACAGTGCAGTGTGTGTGTGAGAACAGTGCAGTGTGTGTGTGAGAACAGTGCAGTGTGTGTGTGAGAACAGTGCAGTGTGTGTGAGAGAACAGTGCAGTGTGTGTGAGAGAACAGTGCAGTGTGTGTGAGAGAACAGTGCAGTGTGTGTGAGAGAACAGTGCAGTGTGTGTGTGTGAGAGAACAGTGCAGTGTGTGTGTGTGAGAGAACAGTGCAGTGTGTGTGTGAGAGAACAGTGCAGTGTGTGTGTGTGAGAGAACAGTGCAGTGTGTGTGTGTGAGAGAACAGTGCAGTGTGTGTGTGTGAGAGAACAGTGCAGTGTGTGTGTGTGAGAACAGTGCAGTGTGTGTGTGAGAGAACAGTGCAGTGTGTGTGTGTGTGAGAGAACAGTGCAGTGTGTGTGAGAGAGAACAGTGCAGTGTGTGTGAGAGAGAACAGTGCAGTGTGTGTGAGAGAGAACAGTGCAGTGTGTGAGAGAGAACAGTGCAGTGTGTGTGAGAGAGAACAGTGCAGTGTGTGTGAGAGAGAACAGTGCAGTGTGTGTGAGAGAGAACAGTGCAGTGTGTGTGAGAGAGAACAGTGCAGTGTGTTTGTGTGAGAACAGTGCAGTGTGTGTGTGTGAGAACAGTGCAGTGTGTGTGTGTGAGAACAGTGCAGTGTGTGAGAACAGTGCAGTGTGTGTGTGTGAGAGAACAGTGCAGTGTGTGTGTGAGAGAACAGTGCAGTGTGTGTGTGAGAGAACAGTGCAGTGTGTGTGTGAGAACAGTGCAGTGTGTGTGTGAGAACAGTGCAGTGTGTGTGTGAGAACAGTGCAGTGTGTGTGTGAGAACAGTGCAGTGTGTGTGTGAGAACAGTGCAGTGTGTGTGTGAGAACAGTGCAGTGTGTGTGAGAGAACAGTGCAGTGTGTGTGTGTGTGTGAGAACAGTGCAGTGTGTGTGTGAGAACAGTGCAGTGTGTGTGTGAGAACAGTGCAGTGTGTGTGAGAGAACAGTGCAGTGTGTGTGAGAGAACAGTGCAGTGTGTGAGAGAACAGTGCAGTGTGTGTGTGTGTGAGAGAACAGTGCAGTGTGTGTGTGTGAGAGAACAGTGCAGTGTGTGTGTGTGAGAGAACAGTGCAGTGTGTGTATGTGTGAGAGAACAGTGCAGTGTGTGTGTGTGAGAGAAAAGTGCAGTGTGTGTGTGTGAGAGAAAAGTGCAGTGTGTGTGTGTGTGAGAGAACAGTGCAGTGTGTGTTTGTGTGAGAGAACAGTGCAGTGTGTGTGTGTGTGAGAGAACAGTGCAGTGTGTGTGAGAGAACAGTGCAGTGTGTGTGTGTGAGAGAACAGTGCAGTGTGTGTGTGAGAGAACAGTGCAGTGTGTGTGTGTGAGAGAACAGTGCAGTGTGTGTGTGAGAGAACAGTGCAGTGTGTGTGTGTGAGAGAACAGTGCAGTGTGTGTGTGTGAGAGAACAGTGCAGTGTGTGTGTGAGAGAACAGTGCAGTGTGTGAGAGAGAGAACAGTGCAGTGTGTGTGAGAACAGTGCAGTGTGTGTGAGAGAGAACAGTGCAGTGTGTGTGTGAGAGAGAGTGCAGTGTGTGTGTGTGTGAGAGAGTGCAGTGTGTGTGTGTGTGAGAGAGTGCAGTGTGTGTGTGTGTGAGAGAACAGTGCAGTGTGTGTGTGTGAGAGAACAGTGCAGTGTGTGTGTGTGAGAGAACAGTGCAGTGTGTGTGTGAGAGAACAGTGCAGTGTGTGTGTGTGAGAGAACAGTGCAGTGTGTGTGTGTGTGAGAGAACAGTGCAGTGTGTGAGAGAGAGAACAGTGCAGTGTGTGTGAGAACAGTGCAGTGTGTGTGAGAGAGAACAGTGCAGTGTGTGTGTGAGAGAGAGTGCAGTGTGTGTGTGTGTGTGTGAGAGAGTGCAGTGTGTGTGTGTGTGTGAGAGAACAGTGCAGTGTGTGTGTGTGAGAGAACAGTGCAGTGTGTGTGTGTGAGAGAACAGTGCAGTGTGTGTGTGTGAGAGAACAGTGCAGTGTGTGAGAGAGAGAACAGTGCAGTGTGTGAGAGAGAGAACAGTGCAGTGTGTGTGTGAGAGAACAGTGCAGTGTGTGTGTGAGAGAACAGTGCAGTGTGTGTGTGAGAGAACAGTGCAGTGTGTGTGTGTGAGAGAACAGTGCAGTGTGTGTGTGAGAGAACAGTGCAGTGTGTGTGTGTGAGAGAACAGTGCAGTGTGTGTGTGTGAGAGAACAGTGCAGTGTGTGTGTGAGAGAACAGTGCAGTGTGTGAGAGAGAGAACAGTGCAGTGTGTGTGAGAACAGTGCAGTGTGTGTGAGAGAGAACAGTGCAGTGTGTGTGTGAGAGAGAGTGCAGTGTGTGTGTGTGTGAGAGAGTGCAGTGTGTGTGTGTGTGAGAGAGTGCAGTGTGTGTGTGAGAGAACAGTGCAGTGTGTGTGAGAGAGAACAGTGCAGTGTGTGTGAGAGAGTGCAGTGTGTGTGTGAGAGAGTGCAGTGTGTGTGTGAGAGAGTGCAGTGTGTGTGTGAGAGAGTGCAGTGTGTGTGTGAGAGAGTGCAGTGTGTGTGAGAGAGAGTGCAGTGTGTGTGTGTGTGAGAGAGTGCAGTGTGTGTGTGTGTGTGTGTGTGAGAGAGTGCAGTGTGTGTGTGTGTGTGTGAGAGTGCAGTGTGTGTGTGAGAGAGTGCAGTGTGTGTGTGTGTGAGAGTGTGAGAGAGTGCTGTGTGTGAGAGTGTGAGAGAGTGCAGTGTGTGTGTGTGTGAGAGTGCAGTGTGTGTGTGTGTGTGAGAGTGTGAGAGAGTGCAGTGTGTGTGTGTGTGAGAGAGTGCAGTGTGTGTGTGTGAGAGAGTGCAGTGTGTGTGTGTGAGAGAGTGCAGTGTGTGTGTGAGAGAGAGTGCAGTGTGTGTGTGTGAGAGAGAGTGCAGTGTGTGTGAGAGTGCAGTGTGTGTGAGAGAACAGTGCAGTGTGTGTGTGAGAGAACAGTGCAGTGTGTGAGAGAGAACAGTGCAGTGTGTGTGAGAGAACAGTGCAGTGTGTGTGTGAGAGAGTGCAGTGTGTGTGTGTGTGAGAGAGTGCAGTGTGTGTGTGTGTGTGTGTGTGAGAGAGTGCAGTGTGTGTGTGTGTGTGTGTGTGTGTGAGAGAACAGTGCAGTGTGTGTGTGTGAGAGAACAGTGCAGTGTGTGTGTGTGAGAGAACAGTGCAGTGTGTGTGAGAGAACAGTGCAGTGTGTGTGAGAGAACAGTGCAGTGTGTGCGAGAACAGTGCAGTGTGTGTGAGAACAGTGCAGTGTGTGTGAGAGAGAACAGTGCAGTGTGTGTGTGAGAGTGCAGTGTGTGTGTGAGAGAACAGTGCAGTGTGTGTGTGAGAGTGCAGTGTGTGTGTGAGAGAGTGCAGTGTGTGTGAGAGAGTGCAGTGTGTGTGTGAGAGAGAGTGCAGTGTGTGTGTGTGTGTGAGAGAGTGCAGTGTGTGTGTGTGTGTGTGTGTGAGAGAGTGCAGTGTGTGTGTGTGTGTGAGAGAGTGCAGTGTGTGTGTGTGTGTGAGAGAGTGCAGTGTGTGTGTGTGTGTGAGAGTGTGAGAGAGTGCAGTGTGTGTGTGTGTGTGAGAGAGTGCAGTGTGTGTGTGTGTGAGAGTGTGAGAGAGTGCAGTGTGTGTGTGTGTGAGAGAGTGCAGTGTGTGTGTGTGTGTGAGAGAGTGCAGTGTGTGTGTGTGTGTGAGAGAGTGCAGTGTGTGTGTGTGAGAGAGTGCAGTGTGTGTGTGTGAGAGAGTGCAGTGTGTGTGTGTGAGAGAGTGCAGTGTGTGTGTGTGAGAGAGTGCAGTGTGTGTGTGTGTGAGAGAACAGTGCAGTGTGTGTGTGTGTGAGAGAACAGTGCAGTGTGTGTGAGAGAACAGTGCAGTGTGTGTGAGAGAACAGTGCAGTGTGTGTGTGAGAGAACAGTGCAGTGTGTGTGTGAGAGAACAGTGCAGTGTGTGTGTGTGAGAGAACAGTGCAGTGTGTGTGTGAGAGAACAGTGCAGTGTGTGTGTGTGAGAACAGTGCAGTGTGTGAGAGAGAGAACAGTGCAGTGTGTGTGAGAGAGAGAACAGTGCAGTGTGTGTGAGAGAGAACAGTGCAGTGTGTGTGTGAGAGAGAGTGCAGTGTGTGTGTGTGAGAGAGTGCAGTGTGTGTGTGTGTGAGAGAGTGCAGTGTGTGTGTGTGTGAGAGAACAGTGCAGTGTGTGTGAGAGAACAGTGCAGTGTGTGTGTGTGAGAGAACAGTGCAGTGTGTGTGTGAGAGAACAGTGCAGTGTGTGTGTGTGAGAGAACAGTGCAGTGTGTGTGTGTGAGAGAACAGTGCAGTGTGTGAGAGAGAGAACAGTGCAGTGTGTGTGAGAACAGTGCAGTGTGTGTGAGAGAGAACAGTGCAGTGTGTGTGTGAGAGAGAGTGCAGTGTGTGTGTGTGTGTGTGAGAGAGTGCAGTGTGTGTGTGTGTGTGAGAGAACAGTGCAGTGTGTGTGTGTGAGAGAACAGTGCAGTGTGTGTGTGTGAGAGAACAGTGCAGTGTGTGTGTGTGAGAGAACAGTGCAGTGTGTGTGAGAGAACAGTGCAGTGTGTGTGAGAGAACAGTGCAGTGTGTGCGAGAACAGTGCAGTGTGTGTGAGAACAGTGCAGTGTGTGTGAGAGAGAACAGTGCAGTGTGTGTGTGAGACTGCAGTGTGTGTGTGAGAGAACAGTGCAGTGTGTGTGTGAGAGTGCAGTGTGTGTGTGAGAGAGTGCAGTGTGTGTGAGAGAGTGCAGTGTGTGTGTGAGAGAGAGTGCAGTGTGTGTGTGTGTGTGAGAGAGTGCAGTGTGTGTGTGTGTGTGTGTGAGAGAGTACAGTGTGTGTGTGTGTGTGAGAGAGTGCAGTGTGTGTGTGTGTGTGAGAGAGTGCAGTGTGTGTGTGTGTGTGAGAGTGTGAGAGAGTGCAGTGTGTGTGTGTGTGAGAGAGTGCAGTGTGTGTGTGTGTGAGAGTGTGAGAGAGTGCAGTGTGTGTGTGTGTGAGAGAGTGCAGTGTGTGTGTGTGTGTGAGAGAGTGCAGTTGGTGTGTGTGTGTGAGAGAGTGCAGTGTGTGTGTGTGAGAGAGTGCAGTGTGTGTGTGTGAGAGAGTGCAGTGTGTGTGTGTGAGAGAGTGCAGTGTGTGTGTGTGAGAGAGTGCAGTGTGTGTGTGTGTGAGAGAACAGTGCAGTGTGTGTGTGTGTGAGAGAACAGTGCAGTGTGTGTGAGAGAACAGTGCAGTGTGTGTGAGAGAACAGTGCAGTGTGTGTGTGAGAGAACAGTGCAGTGTGTGTGTGAGAGAACAGTGCAGTGTGTGTGTGTGAGAGAACAGTGCAGTGTGTGTGTGAGAGAACAGTGCAGTGTGTGTGTGTGAGAGAACAGTGCAGTGTGTGTGTGTGTGAGAGAACAGTGCAGTGTGTGTGTGAGAGAACAGTGCAGTGTGTGAGAGAGAGAACAGTGCAGTGTGTGTGAGAACAGTGCAGTGTGTGTGAGAGAGAACAGTGCAGTGTGTGTGTGAGAGAGAGTGCAGTGTGTGTGTGTGAGAGAGTGCAGTGTGTGTGTGTGTGAGAGAGTGCAGTGTGTGAGAGAACAGTGCAGTGTGTGTGTGTGAGAGAACAGTGCAGTGTGTGTGTGTGAGAGAACAGTGCAGTGTGTGTGTGAGAGAACAGTGCAGTGTGTGTGTGTGAGAGAACAGTGCAGTGTGTGTGTGTGAGAGAACAGTGCAGTGTGTGAGAGAGAGAACAGTGCAGTGTGTGAGAGAGAGAACAGTGCAGTGTGTGTGAGAGAGAACAGTGCAGTGTGTGTGTGAGAGAGAGTGCAGTGTGTGTGTGTGTGTGTGAGAGAGTGCAGTGTGTGTGTGTGAGAGAACAGTGCAGTGTGTGTGTGTGAGAGAACAGTGCAGTGTGTGTGTGTGAGAGAACAGTGCAGTGTGTGTGTGTGAGAGAACAGTGCAGTGTGTGAGAGAGAGAACAGTGCAGTGTGTGAGAGAGAGAACAGTGCAGTGTGTGAGAGAGAGAACAGTGCAGTGTGTGTGTGAGAGAACAGTGCAGTGTGTGTGTGAGAGAACAGTGCAGTGTGTGTGTGAGAGAACAGTGCAGTGTGTGTGTGTGAGAGAACAGTGCAGTGTGTGTGTGAGAGAACAGTGCAGTGTGTGTGTGTGAGAGAACAGTGCAGTGTGTGAGAGAACAGTGCAGTGTGTGTGTGAGAGAACAGTGCAGTGTGTGAGAGAGAGAACAGTGCAGTGTGTGTGAGAACAGTGCAGTGTGTGTGAGAGAGAACAGTGCAGTGTGTGTGTGAGAGAGAGTGCAGTGTGTGTGTGTGTGAGAGAGTGCAGTGTGTGTGTGTGTGAGAGAGTGCAGTGTGTGTGTGAGAGAACAGTGCAGTGTGTGTGAGAGAGTGCAGTGTGTGTGAGAGAGTGCAGTGTGTGTGTGAGAGAGTGCAGTGTGTGTGTGAGAGAGTGCAGTGTGTGTGTGAGAGAGTGCAGTGTGTGTGTGAGAGAGTGCAGTGTGTGTGAGAGAGAGTGCAGTGTGTGTGTGTGTGAGAGAGTGCAGTGTGTGTGTGTGTGTGTGTGTGAGAGAGTGCAGTGTGTGTGTGTGTGTGTGAGAGTGCAGTGTGTGTGTGTGTGTGAGAGAGTGCAGTGTGTGTGTGTGTGAGAGTGTGAGAGAGTGCTGTGTGTGAGAGTGTGAGAGAGTGCAGTGTGTGTGTGTGTGAGAGTGCAGTGTGTGTGTGTGTGTGAGAGTGTGAGAGAGTGCAGTGTGTGTGTGTGTGAGAGAGTGCAGTGTGTGTGTGTGAGAGAGTGCAGTGTGTGTGTGTGAGAGAGTGCAGTGTGTGTGTGAGAGAGAGTGCAGTGTGTGTGTGTGAGAGAGTGCAGTGTGTGTGTGTGTGAGAGAGTGCAGTGTGTGTGAGAGAGTGCAGTGTGTGTGAGAGAACAGTGCAGTGTGTGTGTGAGAGAACAGTGCAGTGTGTGAGAGAGAACAGTGCAGTGTGTGTGAGAGAACAGTGCAGTGTGTGTGTGAGAGAGTGCAGTGTGTGTGTGTGTGAGAGAGTGCAGTGTGTGTGTGTGTGTGAGAGAGTGCAGTGTGTGTGTGTGTGTGTGTGTGAGAGAACAGTGCAGTGTGTGTGTGTGAGAGAACAGTGCAGTGTGTGTGTGTGAGAGAACAGTGCAGTGTGTGTGAGAGAACAGTGCAGTGTGTGCGAGAACACTGCAGTGTGTGTGAGAACAGTGCAGTGTGTGTGAGAGAGAACAGTGCAGTGTGTGTGTGAGAGTGCAGTGTGTGTGTGAGAGAACAGTGCAGTGTGTGTGTGAGAGTGCAGTGTGTGTGTGAGAGAGTGCAGTGTGTGTGAGAGAGTGCAGTGTGTGTGTGAGAGAGAGTGCAGTGTGTGTGTGTGAGAGAGTGCAGTGTGTGTGTGTGTGTGTGTGAGAGAGTGCAGTGTGTGTGTGTGTGTGAGAGAGTGCAGTGTGTGTGTGTGTGTGAGAGAGTGCAGTGTGTGTGTGTGTGAGAGTGTGAGAGAGTGCAGTGTGTGTGTGTGTGAGAGAGTGCAGTGTGTGTGTGTGTGAGAGTGTGAGAGAGTGCAGTGTGTGTGTGTGTGAGAGAGTGCAGTGTGTGTGTGTGTGTGAGAGAGTGCAGTGTGTGTGTGTGTGTGAGAGAGTGCAGTGTGTGTGTGTGAGAGAGAACAGTGCAGTGTGTGTGTGAGAGAGTGCAGTGTGTGTGTGAGAGAGTGCAGTGTGTGTGTGAGAGAGTGCAGTGTGTGTGTGTGTGTGTGAGAGAGTGCAGTGTGTGTGTGTGTGTGAGAGAGTGCAGTGTGTGTGTGTGAGAGAGTGCAGTGTGTGTGTGTCTGTGAGAGAGTGCAGTGTGTGTGTGTGTGTGAGAGTGTGAGAGAGTGCAGTGTGTGTGTGTGTGAGAGTGCAGTGTGTGTGTGTGTGAGAGTGTGAGAGAGTGCAGTGTGTGTGTGTGTGTGAGAGAGTGCAGTGTGTGTGTGTGTGTGAGAGAGAGTGCAGTGTGTGTGTGTGTGTGTGTGAGAGAGTACAGTGTGTGTGTGTGTGTGTGTGAGAGTGTGAGAGAGTGCAGTGTGTGTGTGTGTGTGAGAGAGTGCAGTGTGTGTGTGTGTGAGAGTGTGAGAGAGTGCAGTGTGTGTGTGTGAGAGAGAGTGCAGTGTGTGTGTGTGTGAGAGTGCAGTGTGTGTGTGTGAGAGAGTGCTGTGTGTGTGTGTGAGAGAGTGCTGTGTGTTTGCGTGTGTGAGAGAGTGCAGTGTGTGTGACAGAGTGCAGTGTGTGTGTGTGTGAGAGAGTGCAGTGTGTGTGAGAGAGTGCAGTGTGTGTGTGTGTGTGTGTGAGAGAGTGCAGTGTGTGTGAGAGAGTGCAGTGTGTGAGAGATAGTGCAGTGTGTGTGTGAGAGAGAGTGCAGTGTGTGTGTGTGAGAGAGAGTGCAGTGTGTGTGTGTGAGAGAGTGCAGTGTGAGAGAGTGCAGTGTGTGTGAGAGAGTGCAGTGTGTGTGTGTGTGAGAGAGTGCAGTGTGTGTGAGAGAGTGCAGTGTGTGTGTGAGAGTGCAGTGTGTGTGTGAGAGAACAGTGCAGTGTGTGTGAGAGAGAACAGTGCAGTGTGTGTGTGAGAGAGTGCAGTGTGTGTGTGTGAGAGTGCAGTGTGTGTGTGTGTGAGAGTGCAGTGTGTGTGTGTGTGAGAGAGTGCAGTGTGAGAGAGTGCAGTGTGAGAGAGTGCAGTGTGTGTGAGAGAGTGCAGTGTGAGAGAGTGCAGTGTGTGTGTGTGAGAGTGCAGTGTGTGTGTGTGTGTGAGAGAGTGCAGTGTGAGAGAGTGCAGTGTGAGAGAGTGCAGTGTGAGAGAGTGCAGTGTGTGTGTGTGTGAGAGAGTGCAGTGTGTGTGTGTGAGAGAGTGCAGTGTGTGTGTGTGTGTGAGAGAGTGCAGTGTGAGAGAGTGCAGTGTGTGTGTGTGAGAGAGTGCAGTGTGAGAGAGTGCAGTGTGTGTGTGTGTGTGAGAGAGTGCAGTGGGTGTGTGTGTGAGAGTGCAGTGTGTGTGTGAGAGTGCAGTGTGTGTGTGAGAGAGAGTGCAGTGTGTGTGAGAGAGTGCAGTGTGTGTGTGTGTGTGTGAGAGAGTGCAGTGTGAGAGAGTGCAGTGTGTGTTTGTGAGAGAGTGCAGTGTGTGTGTGTGTGTGTGAGAGTGCAGTGTGTGTGTGTGTGAGAGTGCAGTGTGTGTGTGTGTGTGAGAGAGTGCAGTGTGTGTGTGTGTGAGAGAGTGCAGTGTGTGTGTGAGAGAGTGCAGTGTGTGTGTGTGTGAGAGAGTGCAGTGTGTGTGTGAGAGAGTGCAGTGTGTGTGTGAGTGCAGTGTGTGTGTGTGAGTGCAGTGTGTGTGAGTGCAGTGTGTGTGAGTGCAGTGTGTGTGAGTGCAGTGTGTGTGTGAGTGCAGTGTGTTTGTGAGTGCAGTGTGTGTGTGTGAGTGCAGTGTGTGTGAGAGTGCTGTGTGTGTGTGTGAGTGCAGTGTGTGTGAGAGAGAGAACAGTGCAGTGTGTGTGTGAGAGAGAACAGTGCAGTGTGTGTGTGAGAGAGAACAGTGCAGTGTGTGTGAGAGAGTGCAGTGTGTGTGTGAGAGAGTGCAGTGTGTGTGTGTGAGAGAGTGCAGTGTGTGTGTGAGAGTGCAGTGTGTGTGTGTGTGTGTGTGTGAGAGTGCAGTGTGTGTGTGTGTGTGTGTGAGAGTGCAGTGTGTGTGTGTGTGTGTGAGAGAGTGCAGTGTGTGTGAGAGAACAGTGCAGTGTGTGTGAGAGAACAGTGCAGTGTGTGTGTGAGAGAACAGTGCAGTGTGTGTGTGTGAGAGAACAGTGTAGTGTGTGTGTGAGAGAAAAGTGCAGTGTGTGTGTGAGAGAACAGTGCAGTGTGTGTGAGAGAACAGTGCAGTGTGTGTGAGAGAGTGCAGTGTGTGTGTGAGAGTGCAGTGTGTGTGTGTGAGTGCAGTGTGTGTGTGAGAGTGCAGTGTGTGTGTGAGAGTGCAGTGTGTGTGTGAGAGAGTGCAGTGTGTGTGTGTGTGTGTGAGAGTGTAGTGTGTGTGTGTGTGTGAGAGAGAGCAGTGTGAGAGAGTGCAGTGTGTGTGTGTGAGAGAGAGCAGTGTGAGAGAGTGCAGTGTGTGTGTGTGTGTGTGTGTGAGAGAGTGCAGTGTGTGTGTGTGAGAGTGCAGTGTGTGTGTGTGTGTGTGTGTGTGTGTGTGAGAGAGTGCAGTGTGTGTGTGTGAGAGAGTGCAGTGTGAGAGAGTGCAGTGTGAGAGAGTGCAGTGTGAGAGAGTGCAGTGTGTGTGTGAGAGAGTGCAGTGTGTGTGTGTGTGAGAGAATGCAGTGTGTGTGTGTGAGAGAGTGCAGTGTGTGTGTGTGAGAGAGTGCTGTGTGTGTGTGTGTGAGTGCAGTGTGTGTGTGTGTGTGAGTGCAGTGTGTGAGTGCAGTGTGTGTATGAGTGCAGTGTGTGTATGAGTGCAGTGTGTGTGTGAGAGTGCAGTGTGTGTGTGAGAGTGCAGTGTGTGTGAGAGTGCAGTGTGTGAGTGCAGTGTGTGAGAGAGAGAACAGTGCAGTGTGTGTGAGAGAGAACAGTGCAGTGTGTGAGAGAGAGAACAGTGCAGTGTGTGTGAGAGAGAACAGTGCAGTGTGTGTGAGAGAGAACAGTGCAGTGTGTGTGAGAGAGAACAGTGCAGTGTGTGTGTGAGAGAGAGAACAGTGCAGTGTGTGTGTGAGAGAGAGAACAGTGCAGTGTGTGTGTGAGAGAGAGAACAGTGCAGTGTGTGTGTGAGAGAGAGAACAGTGCATTGTGTGTGAGAGAGAGAACAGTGCAGTGTTTGTGAGAGAGAGAACAGTGCAGTGTGTGAGAGAGAACAGTGCAGTGTGTGTGTGAGAGAGAACAGTGCAGTGTGTGTGTGAGAGTGCAGTGTGTGTGTGTGTGAGAGTGCAGTGTGTGTGAGAGTGCAGTGTGTGTGAGAGTGCAGTGTGTGAGAGAGTGCAGTGTGTGTGAGAGAGTGCAGTGTGTGTGAGAGAGTGCAGTGTGTGTGAGAGAGTGCAGTGTGTGTGTGAGTGCAGTGTGTGTGAGAGAGAGAACAGTGCAGTGTGTGTGAGAGAGAACAGTGCAGTGTGTGTGTGAGAGAGAGAACAGTGCAGTGTGTGTGTGAGAGAGAGAACAGTGCAGTGTGTGTGTGAGAGAGAGAACAGTGCATTGTGTGTGAGAGAGGGAACAGTGCAGTGTTTGTGAGAGAGAGAACAGTGCAGTGTGTGTGGCAGTACAGTGTGTGCGAGTGCAGTGCAGTGTGTGCGAGTGCAGTGCAGTGTGTGCGAGTGCAGTGCAGTGTGTGCGAGTGCAGTGCAGTGTGTGCGAGTGCAGTGCAGTGTGTGCGAGTGCAGTGCAGTGTGTGCGAGTGCAGTGTGTGCGAGTGCAGTGTGTGCGAGTGCAGTGCAGTGTGTGTGTGCAGTGCGTGTGTGTGCGTGCCGTGTGTGCAGTGTGTGTGTGTGAGTGCAGTGTGTAGTGTGTGAGTGCAGTGTGTGTAGTGTGTGTGAGTGCAGTGTGTGTGTGTGTGAGAGTGCAGTGTGTGTGAGAGTGCCGTGTGTGAGAGTGCCGTGTGTGTGTGAGAGTGCCGTGTGTGTGTGAGTGCCGTGTGTGTGTGAGAGTGCCGTGTGTGTGTGTGTGTGTGAGAGTGCCGTGTGTGTGTGTGAGAGTGCCGTGTGTGTGTGTGAGAGTGCCGTGTGTGTGTGTGAGAGTGCCGTGTGTGTGTGTGTGTGTGTGTGTGTGTGAGTGCCGTGTGTGTGTGTGTGTGAGAGTGCCGTGTGTGTGTGTGAGAGTGCCGTGTGTGTGTGTGTGAGAGTGCCGTGTGTGTGTGTGTGAGAGTGCCGTGTGTGTGTGAGAGTGCCGTGTGTGTGAGAGAACAGTGCAGTGTGTGAGGGAGAGAGAGAACAGTGCAGTGTGTGAGAGGGAGGGAGAGAACAGTGCAGTGTGTGAGAGGGAGGGAGAGAACAGTGCAGTGTGTGTGAGGGAGGGAGAGAACAGTGCAGTGTGTGAGGGAGGGAGAGAACAGTGCAGTGTGTGAGAGGGAGGGAGAGAACAGTGCAGTGTGTGAGAGGGAGGGAGAGAACAGTGCCGTGCCGTGTGGGAGGGAGGGAGAACAGTGCAGTGTGTGAGAGGGAGGGAGAGAACAGTGCAGTGTGTGAGAGGGAGGGAGAGAACAGTGCAGTGCCGTGTGGGAGGGAGGGAGAACAGTGCAGTGTGTGCACAGGTGTGTAATCATCCTTTTTATTTATTTATTTATTTATTTATTTATTTTACCTTTATTTAACCAGGTAGGCAAGTTGAGAACAAGTTCTCATTTACAACTGCGACCTGGACAAGATAAAGCAAAGCAGTTCGACAGATACAACGACATGATACAACACACATGGAGTAAAACAAACATACAGTCAATAATACAGTATAAACAAGTCTATATACAATGTGAGCAAATGAGGTGAGAAGGGAGGTAAAATGTGTAAAATTTTAAAATATATATATAATTTTAGTAACTTGGGTGTAGTCTCTTTTTTGGGGGGTGAGGTCAGGATGAGGTTGAGTCCCTCACAAACACTTTACACCATACATTATATGACCTCTGATCCCCGACCCCTGCTGTGATTGGTTGTTAGGTGCTGCTCGCCATGCACGCCAACGTGGAGGACCGGGGGATTAAAGGTGACATCACGCCCCTGATGGCGGCGGCGAGCGGCGGTTACGTTGACATCGTCAAGCTGCTCCTGGTCCACGGGGCTGACGCCAACGCACAGTCCTCCACCGGTACGAATACACACTCCTCTTCCATCTGCCGTGTGTGTGTGGTTATTTATTGTCATCATTTTTTTGTCCAAACCAAAGTGTTTAGATTTCTGCTTGTATGATATCTCTCTCCCCATCTCTCTGTAGGTCTCTCTCCCTCTGAGAGACAGCCCTGACGTACGGTCTCTCTCCCTCTAGGTAACACAGCCCTGACGTACGGTCTCTCTCCCTCTGTAGGTAACACAGCCCTGACGTACGGTCTCTCTCCCTCTGTAGGTAACACAGCCCTGACGTACGGTCTCTCTCCCTCTGTAGGTAACACAGCCCAGACGTACGGTCTCTCTCTCTCTGTAGGTAACACAGCCCTGACGTACGGTCTCTCTCCCTCTGTAGGTAACACAGCCCTGACGTACGGTCTCTCTCCCTCTGTAGGTAACACAGCCCTGACGTACGGTCTCTCTCCCTCTGTAGGTAACACAGCCCTGACGTACGGTCTCTCTCTCTCTGTAGGTAACACAGCCCTGACGTACGGTCTCTCTCTCTCTGTAGGTAACACAGCCCTGACGTATGGTCTCTCTCCCTCTGTAGGTAACACAGCCCTGACGTACGGTCTCTCTCCCTCTGTAGGTAACACAGCCCTGACGTACGGTCTCTCTCTCTGTAGGTAACACAGCCCTGACGTACGGTCTCTCTCTCCCTCTGTAGGTAACACAGCCCTAACGTACGGTCTCTCTCTCCCTCTGTAGGTAACACAGCCCTGACGTACGGTCTCTCTCCCTCTGTAGGTAACACAGCCCTGACGTACGGTCTCTCTCCCTCTGTAGGTAACACAGCCCTGACGTACGGTCTCTCTCCCTCTGTAGGTAACACAGCCCTGACGTACAGTCTCTCTCTCCCTCTGTAGGTAACACAGCCCTGACGTACGGTCTCTCTCTCTCTGTAGGTAACACAGCCCTGACGTACGGTCTCTCTCTCTCTGTAGGTAACACAGCCCTGACATACGGTCTCTCTCCCTCTGTAGGTAACACAGCCCTGACGTACGGTCTCTCTCCCTCTGTAGGTAACACAGCCCTGACGTACGGTCTCTCTCTCTCTGTAGGTAACACAGCCCTGACGTACGGTCTCTCTCTCTCTGTAGGTAACACAGCCCTGACGTATGGTCTCTCTCCCTCTGTAGGTAACACAGCCCTGACGTACGGTCTCTCTCCCTCTGTAGGTAACACAGCCCTGACGTACGGTCTCTCTCTCTGTAGGTAACACAGCCCTGACGTACGGTCTCTCTCTCCCTCTGTAGGTAACACAGCCCTAACGTACGGTCTCTCTCCCTCTGTAGGTAACACAGCCCTGACGTACGGTCTCTCTCCCTCTGTAGGTAACACAGCCCTGACGTACGGTCTCTCTCTCTCTGTAGGTAACACAGCCCTGACGTACGGTCTCTCTCTCTCTGTAGGTAACACAGCCCTGACGTATGGTCTCTCTCCCTCTGTAGGTAACACAGCCCTGACGTACGGTCTCTCTCCCTCTGTAGGTAACACAGCCCTGACGTACGGTCTCTCTCTCTGTAGGTAACACAGCCCTGACGTACGGTCTCTCTCTCCCTCTGTAGGTAACACAGCCCTAACGTACGGTCTCTCTCTCCCTCTGTAGGTAACACAGCCCTGACGTACGGTCTCTCTCCCTCTGTAGGTAACACAGCCCTGACGTACGGTCTCTCTCCCTCTGTAGGTAACACAGCCCTGACGTACGGTCTCTCTCCCTCTGTAGGTAACACAGCCCTGACGTACAGTCTCTCTCTCCCTCTGTAGGTAACACAGCCCTGACGTACGGTCTCTCTCTCTCTGTAGGTAACACAGCCCTGACGTACGGTCTCTCTCTCTCTGTAGGTAACACAGCCCTGACATACGGTCTCTCTCCCTCTGTAGGTAACACAGCCCTGACGTACGGTCTCTCTCTCTCTGTAGGTAACACAGCCCTGACGTACGGTCTCTCTCTCCCTCTGTAGGTAACACAGCCCTGACATACGGTCTCTCTCGCCCTCTGTAGGTAACACAGCCCTGACGTACGGTCTCTCTCTCCCTCTGTAGGTAACACAGCCCTGACGTACGGTCTCTCTCCCTCTGTAGGTAACACAGCCCTGAAGAATGGTCTCTCTCTCCCTCTGTAGGTAACACAGCCCTGACGTACGGTCTCTCTCTCCCTCTGTAGGTAACACAGCCCTGACGTACGGTCTCTCTCCCTCTGTAGGTAACACAGCCCTGACGTACGGTCTCTCTCCCTCTGTAGGTAACACAGCCCTGACGTACGGTCTCTCTCTCCCTCTGTAGGTAACACAGCCCTGACGTACGGTCTCTCTCTCCCTCTGTAGGTAACACAGCCCTGACGTACGGTCTCTCTCTCCCTCTGTAGGTAACACAGCCCTGACGTACGGTCTCTCTCCCTCTGTAGGTAACACAGCCCTGACATACGGTCTCTCTCTCCCTCTGTAGGTAACACAGCCCTGACGTACGGTCTCTCTCTCCCTCTGTAGGTAACACAGCCCTGACGTACGGTCTCTCTCCCTCTGTAGGTAACACAGCCCTGACATACGGTCTCTCTCTCCCTCTGTAGGTAACACAGCCCTGACGTACGGTCTCTCTCTCTGTGTGTAGGTAACACAGCCCTGACATACGGTCTCTCTCCCTCTGTAGGTAACACAGCCCTGACGTACGGTCTCTCTCTCTCTGTAGGTAACACAGCCCTGACATACGGTCTCTCTCCCTCTGTAGATAACACAGCCCTGACGTACGGTCTCTCTCTCCCTCTGTAGGTAACACAGCCCTGACGTACGGTCTCTCTCTCTCTGTAGGTAACACAGCCCTGACGTACGGTCTCTCTCCCTCTGTAGGTAACACAGCCCTGACGTACGGTCTCTCTCTCTCTGTAGGTAACACAGCCCTGACGTACGGTCTCTCTCTCTCTGTAGGTAACACAGCCCTGACGTACGGTCTCTCTCTCTCTGTAGGTAACACAGCCCTGACATACGGTCTCTCTCCCTCTGTAGGTAACACAGCCCTGACGTACGGTCTCTCTCTCCCTCTGTAGGTAACACAGCCCTGACGTACGGTCTCTCTCTCTCTGTAGGTAACACAGCCCTGACGTACGGTCTCTCTCTCTCTGTAGGTAACACAGCCCTGACGTACGGTCTCTCTCTCTCTGTAGGTAACACAGCCCTGACGTACGGTCTCTCTCCCTCTGTAGGTAACACAGCCCTGACGTACGGTCTCT
Organism: Oncorhynchus mykiss; assembly: GCF_013265735.2. Taxonomy (NCBI): domain Eukaryota; kingdom Metazoa; phylum Chordata; class Actinopteri; order Salmoniformes; family Salmonidae; genus Oncorhynchus; species Oncorhynchus mykiss. The sequence goes on along the minus strand of NC_048578.1, from coordinate 29,642,159 downwards.
CTCTCTCTGTAGGTAACACAGCCCTGACGTACGGTCTTTCTCTCTCTGTAGGTAACACATCCCTGACGTACGGTCTCTCTCTCTCTGTAGGTAACACAGCCATGACGTACGGTCTCTCTCCCTCTGTAGGTAACACAGCCCTGACGTACGGTCTCTCTCTCTCTGTAGGTAACACAGCCCTGACGTACGGTCTCTCTCTCTCTGTAGGTAACACAGCCCTGACGTACGGTCTCTCTCCCTCTGTAGGTAACACAGCCCTGACGTACGGTCTCTCTCTCTCTGTAGGTAACACAGCCCTGACGTACGGTCTCTCTCCCTCTGTAGGTAACACAGCCCTGACGTACGGTCTCTCTCTCTCTGTAGGTAACACAGCCCTGACGTACGGTCTCTCTCTCTCTGTAGGTAACACAGCCCTGACATACGGTCTCTCTCCCTCTGTAGGTAACACAGCCCAGACGTACGGTCTCTCTCCCTCTGTAGGTAACACAGCCCTGACGTACGGTCTCTCTCCCTCTGTAGGTAACACAGCCCTGACGTACGGTCTCTCTCTCTCTGTAGGTAACACAGCCCTGACATACGGTCTCTCTCTCCCTCTGTAGGTAACACAGCCCTGACGTACGGTCTCTCTCTCTCTGTAGGTAACACAGCCCTGACATACGGTCTCTCTCCCTCTGTAGGTAACACAGCCCTGACGTACGGTCTCTCTCTCCCTCTGTAGGTAACACAGCCCTGACGTACGGTCTCTCTCTCTCTGTAGGTAACACAGCCCTGACGTACGGTCTCTCTCCCTCTGTAGGTAACACAGCCCTGACGTACGGTCTCTCTCTCTCTGTAGGTAACACAGCCCTGACGTACGGTCTCTCTCTCTCTGTAGGTAACACAGCCCTGACGTATGGTCTCTCTCCCTCTGTAGGTAACACAGCCCTGACGTACGGTCTCTCTCTCTCTGTAGGTAACACAGCCCTGACGTACGGTCTCTCTCCCTCTGTAGGTAACACAGCCCTGACGTACGGTCTCTCTCTCTCTGTAGGTAACACAGCCCTGACGTACGGTCTCTCTCTCTCTGTAGGTAACACAGCCCTGACGTACGGTCTCTCTCCCTCTGTAGGTAACACAGCCCAGACGTACGGTCTCTCTCCCTCTGTAGGTAACACAGCCCTGACGTACGGTCTCTCTCCCTCTGTAGGTAACACAGCCCTGACGTACGGTCTCTCTCTCTCTGTAGGTAACACAGCCCTGACGTACGGTCTCTCTCCCTCTGTAGGTAACACAGCCCTGACGTACGGTCTCTCTCCCTCTGTAGGTAACACAGCCCTGACGTACGGTCTCTCTCTCTCTGTAGGTAACACAGCCCTGACGTATGGTCTCTCTCCCTCTGTAGGTAACACAGCCCTGACGTACGGTCTCTCTCCCTCTGTAGGTAACACAGCCCTGACGTACGGTCTCTCTCTCTCTGTAGGTAACACAGCCCTGACGTACGGTCTCTCTCTCTCTGTAGGTAACACAGCCCTGACGTACGGTCTCTCTCCCTCTGTAGGTAACACAGCCCTGACGTACGGTCTCTCTCTCTCTGTAGGTAACACAGCCCTGACGTACGGTCTCTCTCCCTCTGTAGGTAACACAGCCCTGACGTACGGTCTCTCTCCCTCTGTAGGTAACACAGCCCTGACGTACGGTCTCTCTCTCTCTGTAGGTAACACAGCCCTGACGTACGGTCTCTCTCTCTCTGTAGGTAACACAGCCCTGACGTATGCGTGTGCTGGGGGGTTCGTAGATGTGGTGAAGGTTCTCCTAAAGGAGGGGGCCAACATCGAGGACCACAACGAGAACGGACACACCCCTCTAATGGAGGGGGCGAGTGCGGGCCACGTGGAGGTGGCCAGGGTTCTGCTGGAGTACGGCGCCGGGATCAACACACACTCCAACGAGTTCAAGGAGAGCGCCCTCACACTCGCCTGCTACAAAGGTCTTCTTCACTTGTTGTCCACGTATTCAAGTGTTACCTTGTTTTTTTTTTATGTTTTCTGCCCCCCCCCCCAAAAGCATCATTCAGAGTCTCAGACAACAAAATGTCAATTTCTATGAAACTGCTTCCCTTCTTCAGGTCATCTGGACATGGTGAGGTTCCTGCTGGAGGCCGGGGCAGATCAGGAGCACAAGACGGATGAGATGCACACAGCGCTGATGGAAGCCTGCATGGTGAGCATATGACCCAACACACAACCCCTCTCTCCTCTCTCCCTGCATGGTGAACATATGACCCAACACACAGCCCCTCTCTCCTCTCTCTCCCTGCATGGTGAACATATGACCCAACACACAACCCCTCTCTCCTCTCTCCCTGCATGGTGAACATATGACCCAACACACAGCCCCTCTCTCCTCTCTCTCCCTGCATGGTGAACATATGACCCAACACACAGCCCCTCTCTCCTCTCTCTCCCTGCATGGTGAACATATGACCCAACACACAGCCCCTCTCTCCTCTCTCCCTGCATGATGAACATATGACCCAACACACAGCCCCTCTCTCCCTGCATGGTGAACATATGACCAACACACAACCCCTCTCTCCTCTCTCTCCCTGCATGGTGAACATATGACCCAACACACAGCCCCTCTCTCCTCTCTCTCCCTGCATGGTGAACATATGACCCAACACACAGCCCCTCTCTTCTCTCTCTCCCTGCATGATGAACATATGACCCAACACACAGCCCCTCTCTCCCTGCATGGTGAACATATGACCAACACACAACCCCTCTCTCCCCTCTCTCCCTGCATGGTGAACATATGACCCAACACACAGCCCCTCTCTCCTCTCTCTCCCTGCATGATGAACATATGACCCAACACACAGCCCCTCTCTTCTCTCTCTCCCTGCATGATGAACATATGACCCAACACACAGCCCCTCTCTCCTCTCTCTCCCTGCATGGTGAACATATGACCCACACACAGCCCCTCTCTCCCTGCATGGTGAACATATGACCCACACACAGCCCCTCTCTCCCTGCATGGTGAACATATGACCCACACACAGCCCCTCTCTCCTCTCTCTCCCTGCATGATGAACATATGACCCAACACACAGCCCCTCTCTCCTCTCTCTCCCTGCATGGTGAACATATGACCCACACACAGCCCCTCTCTCCCTGCATGGTGAACATATGACCAACACACAGCCCCTCTCTCTCCCTGCATGATGAACATATGACCCAACACACAACCCCTCTCTCCTCTCTCCCTGCATGGTGAACATATGACCCAACACACAGCCCCTCTCTCCTCTCTCTCCCTGCATGATGAACATATGACCCAACACACAACCCCTCTCTCCTCTCTCCCTGCATGGTGAACATATGACCCAACACACAGCCCCTCTCTCCTCTCTCTCCCTGCATGATGAACATATGACCCAACACACAGCCCCTCTCTCCTCTCTCTCCCTGCATGGTGAACATATGACCCAACACACAGCCCCTCTCTCCTCTCTCTCCCTGCATGGTGAACATATGACCCAACACACAGCCCCTCTCTCCTCTCTCTCCCTGCATGGTGAACATATGACCCAACACACAGCCCCTCTCTCCTCTCTCTCCCTGCATGGTGAACATATGACCCAACACACAACCCCTCTCTCCTCTCTCCCTGCATGGTGAACATATGACCCAACACACAGCCCCTCTCTCCTCTCTCTCCCTGCATGGTGAACATATGACCCAACACACAACCCCTCTCTCCTCTCTCTCCCTGCATGGTGAACATATGACCCAACACACAGCCCCTCTCTCCCTGCATGATGAACATATGACCCAACACACAGCCCCTCTCTCCTCTCTCTCCCTGCATGGTGAACATATGACCCAACACACAGCCCCTCTCTCCTCTCTCTCCCTGCATGGTGAACATATGACCAACACACAGCCCCTCTCTCCTCTCTCTCCCTGCATGATGAACATATGACCCAACACACAGCCCCTCTCTTCTCTCTCCCTGCATGGTGAACATATGACCCAACACACAGCCCCTCTCTCTTCTCTCTCCCTGCATGGTGAACATATGACCCAACACACAGCCCCTCTCTCCCTGCATGGTGAACATATGACCCAACACACAGCCCCTCTCTCCTCTCTCTCCCTGCATGGTGAACATATGACCCAACACACAGCCCCTCTCTCCTCTCTCTCCCTGCATGGTGAACATATGACCCAACACACAGCCCCTCTCTCCCTGCATGGTGAGCATATGACCCAACACACAACCCCTCTCTCCTCTCTCCCTGCATGGTGAACATATGACCCAACACACAGCCCCTCTCTCCTCTCTCTCCCTGCATGGTGAACATATGACCCAACACACAACCCCTCTCTCCTCTCTCTCCCTGCATGGTGAACATATGACCCAACACACAGCCCCTCTCTCCTCTCTCTCCCTGCATGGTGAACATATGACCCAACACACAGCCCCTCTCTCCCTGCATGGTGAACATATGACCAACACACAACCCCTCTCTCCTCTCTCTCCCTGCATGGTGAACATATGACCAACACACAGCCTCTCTCTCCTCTCTCTCCCTGCATGATGAACATATGACCCAACACACAGCCCCTCTCTCTTCTCTCTCCCTGCATGGTGAACATATGACCCAACACACAGCCCCTCTCTCCTCTCTCTCCCTGCATGATGAACATATGACCCAACACACAGCCCCTCTCTCCTCTCTCTCCCTGCATGGTGAACGTATGACCCAACACACAGCCCCTCTCTCCCTGCATGGTGAACATATGACCCAACACACAGCCCCTCTCTCCTCTCTCTCCCTGCATGGTGAACATATGACCCAACACACAGCCCCTCTCTCCCTGCATGGTGAGCATATGACCCAACACACAGCCCCTCTCTCCTCTCTCTCCCTGCATGGTGAACATATGACCCAACACACAGCCCCTCTCTCCCTGCATGGTGAACATATGACCCAACACACAGCCCCTCTCTCCTCTCTCTCCCTGCATGATGAACATATGACCCGACACACAGCCCCTCTCTCTCCCTGCATGATGAACATATGACCCAACACACAGCCCCTCTCCTCTCTCTCCCTGCATGGTGAACATATGACCCAACACACAGCCCCTCTCTCCTCTCTCTCCCTGCATGATGAACATATGACCCAACACACAGCCCCTCTCTCCCTGCATGATGAACATATGACCCAACACACAGCCCCTCTCCTCTCTCTCCCTGCATGGTGAACATATGACCCAACACACAGCCCCTCTCTCCTCTCTCCCTGCATGGTGAACATATGACCCAACACACAACCCCTCTCTCCTCTCTCTCCCTGCATGATGAACATATGACCCAACACACAGCCCCTCTCTCCTATCTCCCTGCATGGTGAACATATGACCCAACACACAGCCCCTCTCTCCCTGCATGGTGAACATATGACCCAACACACAACCCCTCTCTCCTCTCTCTCCCTGCATGGTGAACATATGACCCAACACACAGCCCCTCTCTCCTCTCTCTCCCTGCATGGTGAACATATGACCCAACACACAGCCCCTCTCTCCTCTCTCTCCCTGCATGGTGAACATATGACCCAACACACAGCCCCTCTCTCCTCTCTCTCCCTGCATGATGAACATATGACCCAACACACAGCCCCTCTCTCCTCTCTCTCCCTGCATGGTGAACATATGACCCAACACACAACCCCTCTCTCCTCTCTCTCCCTGCATGGTGAACATATGACCCAACACACAACCCCTCTCTCCTCTCTCTCCCTGCATGGTGAACATATGACCAACACACAGCCCCTCTCTCTCCCTGCATGGTGAACATATGACCCAACACACAACCCCTCTCTCCTCTCTCTCCCTGCATGGTGAACATATGACCCAACACACAGCCCCTCTCTCCTCTCTCCCTGCATGGTGAACATATGACCCAACACACAGCCCCTCTCTCCTCTCTCTCCCTGCATGGTGAACATATGACCCAACACACAGCCCCTCTCTCCTCTCTCTCCCTGCATGGTGAACATATGACCCAACACACAGCCCCTCTCTCCCTGCATGGTGAACATATGACCCAACACACAGCCCCTCTCTCTCCCTGCATGGTGAACATATGACCCAACACACAGCCCCTCTCTCCCTGCATGGTGAACATATGACCCAACACACAGCCCCTCTCTCCCTGCATGGTGAACATATGACCCAACACACAGCCCCTCTCTCCTCTCTCTCCCTGCATGGTGAACATATGACCCAACACACAGCCCCTCTCTCCTCTCTCTCCCTGCATGGTGAACATATGACCCAACACACAACCCCTCTCTCCTCTCTCTCCCTGCATGGTGAACATATGACCCAACACACAGCCCCTCTCTCCTCTCTCTCCCTGCATGATGAACATATGACCCAACACACAGCCCCTCTCTCCCTGCATGGTGAACATATGACCCAACACACAGCCCCTCTCTCCTCTCTCTCCCTGCATGGTGAACATATGACCCAACACACAGCCCCTCTCTCCTCTCTCTCCCTGCATGATGAACATATGACCCAACACACAGCCCCTCTCTCCTCTCTCTCCCTGCATGGTGAACATATGACCCAACACACAGCCCCTCTCTCCTCTCTCTCCCTGCATGATGAACATATGACCCAACACACAGCCCCTCTCTCCTCTCTCTCCCTGCATGGTGAACATATGACCCAACACACAACCCCTCTCTCCTCTCTCTCCCTGCATGATGAACATATGACCCAACACACAACCCCTCTCTCCTCTCTCTCCCTGCATGGTGAACATATGACCCAACACACAGCCCCTCTCTCCCTGCATGGTGAACATATGACCCAACACACAGCCCCTCTCTCCTCTCTCTCCCTGCATGGTGAACATATGACCCAACACACAGCCCCTCTCTCCCTGCATGGTGAACATATGACCCAACACACAACCCCTCTCTCCTCTCTCTCCCTGCATGGTGAACATATGACCCAACACACAGCCCCTCTCTCCTCTCTCTCCCTGCATGGTGAACATATGACCCAACACACAGCCCCTCTCTCCTCTCTCTCCCTGCATGATGAACATATGACCCAACACACAGCCCCTCTCTCCTCTCTCTCCCTGCATGATAAACATATGACCCAACACACAGCCCCTCTCTCCCTGCATGGTGAACATATGACCCAACACACAGCCCCTCTCTCCTCTCTCTCCCTGCATGATGAACATATGACCCAACACACAACCCCTCTCTCCTCTCTCTCCCTGCATGGTGAACATATGACCCAACACACAGCCCCTCTCTCCCTGCATGGTGAACATATGACCCAACACACAGCCCCTCTCTCCCTGCATGGTGAACATATGACCCAACACACAACCCCTCTCTCCTCTCTCTCCCTGCATGGTGAACATATGACCCAACACACAGCCCCTCTCTCCCTGCATGATGAACATATGACCCACACACAGCCCCTCTCTCTCCTCTCTCCCTGCATGGTGAACATATGACCCAACACACAGCCCCCCTCTCTCCCTGCATGGTGAACATATGACCCAACACACAACCCCTCTCTCCTCTCTCTCCCTGCATGGTGAGCATATGACCCAACACACAACCCCTCTCTCCTCTCTCTCCCTGCATGGTGAACGTATGACCCAACACACAGCCCCTCTCTCCTTGCATGGTGAACATATGACCCAACACACAACCCCTCTCTCCTCTCTCTCCCTGCAAGGTGAACATATGACCCAACACACAGCCCCTCTCTTCTCTCTCTCCCTGCATGGTGAACATATGACCCAACACACAACCCCTCTCTCCTCTCTCTCCCTGCATGGTGAACATATGACCCAACACACAGCCCCCCTCTCTCCCTGCATGATGAACATATGACCAACACACAGCCCCTCTCTCCTCTCTCTCCCTGCATGGTGAACATATGACCCAACACACAGCCCCTCTCTCCTCTCTCTCCCTGCATGGTGAACATATGACCAACACACAGCCCCTCTCTCCCTGCATGGTGAACATATGACCAACACACAACCCCTCTCTCCTCTCTCTCCCTGCATGGTGAACATATGACCCAACACACAGCCCCTCTCTCCTCTCTCTCCCTGCATGATGAACATATGACCCAACACACAGCCCCTCTCTCCCTGCATGGTGAACATATGACCCAACACACAGCCCCTCTCTCCTCTCTCTCCCTGCATGGTGAACATATGACCCAACACACAGCCCCTCTCTCCTCTCTCTCCCTGCATGATGAACATATGACCCAACACACAGCCCCTCTCTCCTCTCTCTCCCTGCATGGTGAACATATGACCCAACACACAGCCCCTCTCTCCTCTCTCTCCCTGCATGATGAACATATGACCCAACACACAGCCCCTCTCTCCTCTCTCTCCCTGCATGGTGAACATATGACCCAACACACAACCCCTCTCTCCTCTCTCTCCCTGCATGATGAACATATGACCCAACACACAACCCCTCTCTCCTCTCTCTCCCTGCATGGTGAACATATGACCCAACACACAGCCCCTCTCTCCCTGCATGGTGAACATATGACCCAACACACAGCCCCTCTCTCCTCTCTCTCCCTGCATGGTGAACATATGACCCAACACACAGCCCCTCTCTCCCTGCATGGTGAACATATGACCCAACACACAACCCCTCTCTCCTCTCTCTCCCTGCATGGTGAACATATGACCCAACACACAGCCCCTCTCTCCTCTCTCTCCCTGCATGGTGAACATATGACCCAACACACAGCCCCTCTCTCCTCTCTCTCCCTGCATGATGAACATATGACCCAACACACAGCCCCTCTCTCCTCTCTCTCCCTGCATGATGAACATATGACCCAACACACAGCCCCTCTCTCCCTGCATGGTGAACATATGACCCAACACACAGCCCCTCTCTCCTCTCTCTCCCTGCATGATGAACATATGACCCAACACACAACCCCTCTCTCCTCTCTCTCCCTGCATGGTGAACATATGACCCAACACACAGCCCCTCTCTCCCTGCATGGTGAACATATGACCCAACACACAGCCCCTCTCTCCCTGCATGGTGAACATATGACCCAACACACAACCCCTCTCTCCTCTCTCTCCCTGCATGGTGAACATATGACCCAACACACAGCCCCTCTCTCCCTGCATGATGAACATATGACCCACACACAGCCCCTCTCTCTCCTCTCTCCCTGCATGGTGAACATATGACCCAACACACAGCCCCCCTCTCTCCCTGCATGGTGAACATATGACCCAACACACAACCCCTCTCTCCTCTCTCTCCCTGCATGGTGAGCATATGACCCAACACACAACCCCTCTCTCCTCTCTCTCCCTGCATGGTGAACGTATGACCCAACACACAGCCCCTCTCTCCTTGCATGGTGAACATATGACCCAACACACAACCCCTCTCTCCTCTCTCTCCCTGCAAGGTGAACATATGACCCAACACACAGCCCCTCTCTTCTCTCTCTCCCTGCATGGTGAACATATGACCCAACACACAACCCCTCTCTCCTCTCTCTCCCTGCATGGTGAACATATGACCCAACACACAGCCCCCCTCTCTCCCTGCATGATGAACATATGACCAACACACAGCCCCTCTCTCCTCTCTCTCCCTGCATGGTGAACATATGACCCAACACACAGCCCCTCTCTCCTCTCTCTCCCTGCATGGTGAACATATGACCAACACACAGCCCCTCTCTCCCTGCATGGTGAACATATGACCAACACACAACCCCTCTCTCCTCTCTCTCCCTGCATGGTGAACATATGACCCTACACACAACCCCTCTCTCCTCTCTCTCCAGTGTTAGAATCCCTCTCTCTCTCTCCAGTGTTAGAATCCCTCTCTCTCTCCAGTGTTAGAATCTCTCTCTCTCTCTCCAGTGTTAGAATCTCTCTCTCTCTCTCCAGTGTTAGAATCTCTCTCTCTCTCTCCAGTGTTAGAATCTCTCTCTCTCTCTCCAGTGTTAGAATCTCTCTCTCTCTCTCTCCAGTGTTAGAATCTCTCTCTCTCTCTCTCCAGTGTTAGAATCTCTCTCTCTCTCTCTCCAGTGTTAGAATCTCTCTCTCTCTCCAGTGTTAGAATCCCTCTCTCTCTCCAGTGTTAGAATCTCTCTCTCTCTCTCCAGTGTTAGAATCTCTCTCTCTCTCTCCAGTGTTAGAATCTCTCTCTCTCCAGTGTTAGAATCCCTCTCTCTCTCCAGTGTTAGAATCCCTCTCTCTCTCCAGTGTTAGAATCTCTCTCTCTCTCCAGTGTTAGAATCCCTGTCTCTCTCCAGTGTTAGAATCTCTCTCTCTCTCCAGTGTTAGAATCTCTCTCTCTCTCCAGTGTTAGAATCCCTCTCTCTCTCCAGTGTTAGAATCTCTCTCTCTCTCCAGTGTTAGAATCTCTCTCTCTCTCCAGTGTTAGAATCTCTCTCTCTCTCCAGTGTTAGAATCTCTCTCTCTCCAGTGTTAGAATCCCTCTCTCTCTCCAGTGTTAGAATCTCTCTCTCTCTCCAGTGTTAGAATCTCTCTCTCTCTCTCCAGTGTTAGAATCTCTCTCTCTCTCTCCAGTGTTAGAATCTCTCTCTCTCTCCAGTGTTAGAATCTCTCTCTCTCTCCAGTGTTAGAATCTCTCTCTCTCTCCAGTGTTAGAATCTCTCTCTCTCTCCAGTGTTAGAATCTCTCTCTCTCTCCAGTGTTAGAATCTCTCTCTCTCTCCAGTGTTAGAATCTCTCTCTCTCTCTCCAGTGTTAGAATCTCTCTCTCTCTCTCCAGTGTTAGAATCTCTCTCTCTCTCTCCAGTGTTAGAATCTCTCTCTCTCTCTCCAGTGTTAGAATCTCTCTCTCTCTCTCCAGTGTTAGAATCTCTCTCTCTCTCCAGTGTTAGAATCTCTCTCTCTCTCCAGTGTTAGAATCCCTCTCTCTCTCGCCAGTGTTAGAATCTCTCTCTCTCTCTCTCTCTCTCTCTCGTTCTCTCCAGTGTTAGAATGTGTGTGTGTGTAACCCTGTGTGTCATAACCCACTCAGGTGCTTATGTTGTCCCTGTGTGTGTGTGCTTCCTGTCCCAGGATGGGCATGTGGAGGTGGCACGGCTACTGTTGGACAGCGGTGCGCAGGTCAACATGCCAGCTGACTCCTTCGAGTCGCCCCTCACCCTGGCAGCCTGCGGCGGGCATGTGGATCTAGCAGCTCTGCTCATAGAGAGAGGGGCCAACCTAGAGGAGGTGAGTAGCAACACACAGTCCTATTGGAGTGTGTGTTTTCATGTGTGTCTAGGTAAATGATGAAGGCCACAGCCCTCTGATGGATTAGTGTCCAACACAGAGCTAGGGATGGTGAATCCCAAACCACCGCCTCGCCCTTACCAATCCGCTTGAAGGGCCCTCGGTTGTCACTGTCAGAGGGCACAGTCAAACGTTTCATTTCAGAGGTATTTATTTGAACTTTTACATGTCAAGTCTCGACATCAGACAAACCAAATCACGTGTCATAGCATTTAAGCCCCCCTTTCCATTCTTTTGTGTGAAATTGCACATATTTTAAAATAACATGGTGCCTTATGGGATTCCACTTCGCTATGACGCCGGTAGCATTGCAGGCTCAGTCAAAGTGCCTACTGGAGGGGGTCATGAGCCCCTACGCCCTGGACCGTTTTCACTCCTTCAGCTTTGGGACAGAGGTGCGCGTGAACTCTGAAATGGAGGGGCCAGGGGGTGTTTTGGGATTCAGCCGCTGAGTAACAGTATGTTTTAATGTGTCCAGGTGAATGATGAAGGTTACACCCCTGTGATGGAGGCAGCCAGAGAAGGTCATGAAGAGATGGTGGCCCTGCTACTGGCTCAGGGTAATCAACTGGCAGATAGATGGACACCTGCACACTGTTCAAGTTGCATATATACATATATATATATGTTATTGTGTGTAATGAAGTGCTTTGTCAGGCCTGTTGGGGAAATCTCACTCCTAATATAGACCCTAACCTCTCCTCCCTCCCTCCCTCCCTCCAGGTGCGAACATCAACGCCCAGACGGAGGAGACCCAGGAAACAGCCCTGACGCTGTCCTGCTGTGGAGGGTTCCTGGAGGTGGCCGACTTCCTCATCAAGGCCGGGGCCGACATCGAGCTGGGCTGCTCCACGCCTCTCATGGAGGCTGCACAGGAGGGACACCTGGAGCTGGTCAAACACCTCCTGACTGCAGGTACACACAACCACACACACTTGGAGCTGGTCAAATACCTCCTGACTGCAGGTACACACACACCTGGAGCTGGTCAAACACCTCCTGACTGCAGGTACACACACACCTGGAGCTGGTCAAACACCTCCTGACTGCAGGTACACACAACCACACACACCTGGAGCTGGTCAAACACCTCCTGACTGCAGGTACACACACACAGCTGGAGCTGGTCAAACACCTAACTGCAGGTGAGATGGGGAATCATATTGAAGATGGTTAGTTTGATCTTTAGTATTTTTGTAGGGAACTTATGTGAGGCTCCAGGACTTGTATGTGAGGCTCCAGCCTGGTAACTAGATGGATATTGAAAGGTAAAGTTGACAACCTCTGCCTTTTAACAGGGCTTGTTAGTTTTTCTTTTGGCTCACCTCTGAACTCTCTCTGTAGGGGCGAATGTGCACGCTACCACGGCGACGGGAGACACAGCGCTGACGTACGCGTGTGAGAACGGACACACTGACGTGGCTGACATTCTACTGCAGACTGGAGCCGATCTGGTACGCCTGTTCTCTTTCATTCTTTCCTTCTCTTCTTTCCTTCTTTCCTTATGTCCTTCTCTTCTTTCCTTATGTCCTTCTCTTCTTTCCTTATGTCCTTCTCTTCTTTCCTTATGTCCTTCTCTTCTTTCCTTATGTCCTTCTCTTCTTTCCTTATGTCCTTCTCTTCTTTCCTTATGTCCTTCTCTTCTTTCCTTATGTCCTTCTCTTCTTTCCTTCTTTCCTTATGTCCTTTCCTTCTTTCCTTATGTCCTCTTCTTTCCGTCTTTCCTTCTCTCCTTCTCTTCTATCCTTATGTCCTTTCCTTATATCCTTGTCCTTATTTTCTTTCCTTCTTTCTTTCCTTCCGCCCATGTCCTCTCCTAAAATCCACATCCTGTTTGTCTGTTTTCCAGGAGCATGAGTCTGAGGGGGGGAGGACACCCCTGATGAAGGCAGCCAGAGCAGGACACCTCTGCACTGTGCAGTTCCTCATCAGCAAGGGTGGGTTAGGTTAGACAGTTTTTTAAACCACTACAATGCCCTTTAAAACTAAGTCCTACTGTGGCAGACACTGGAAGGAGAATTTGAAGTGACAAAGTGAGTGCTTTGCATTTCGCCCCTGTCCAGTCGTGAAATCCATAGATTAGGGCCTAATGAATTTATTTCAATCAACTTATTTCCCTCTGTAAAATTTTAACTCGGTAATATTCTTGCATTTTAGATTTGACTTCCTGTGTTTTGTGTCCAGGTGCTAATGTGAACAGAGCGACAGCTAACAAGGACCACACGGTGGTGTCTCTGGCCTGCGCTGGAGGACACCTGGCTGTGGTAGAGCTGCTGCTGGCACATGGAGCTGACCCCACACACAGACTGAAGGTAGAACACGCACACACACAGACTGAAGGTAGAACACGCACGCACACAGACTGAAGGTAGAACACGCGCGCACACAGACTGAAGGTAGAACACGCGCACGCACAGACTGAAGGTAGAACACGCGCACACACAGACTGAAGGTAGAACACGCGCACACACAGACTGAAGGTAGAACACGCGCACACACAGACTGAAGGTAAAACACACATCAAACTCACGAGGAAGCTGTTTAACTCAGCCATGAAGCCTCATGCAGACTTACTCACTTCCTGTTTCTCCTCCAATAGGACGGCTCGACGATGCTGATTGAAGCTGCGAAGGGCGGCCACACCAACGTGGTGTCCTACCTGCTAGACTTCCCTAACAACATCTTGTCTGCCCACGCTCCCGACCTCTGCCAACTCACACCCCCCTCACAAGACCCCTCTCAGGTTAGACATTTTTTATGAAATTGTTTTACCCAATTGAAACAGGAAATGGCCAGCATGGACATTGTCTTTAACTAGTTGTTTTACGACCACTAATCTATCCCCAGGTTCCTCGTGTCCCATTCCAGGCCCTGGCCATGGTGGTTCCCCCCCAGGAGCCAGACAGAACCCCCTCCAACATCACCACGTCCCCACCACCCGTCTCCAGCAAAGGTGAAATTGGCTTGGCCTGTTATGAATGGGGCCTGTTACAGTGGGGCAAAAAAGTATTTAGTCGGCCACCAATTGTGCAAGTTCTCCCACTTAAAAAGATGAGAGGCCTGTAATTTTCATCATAGGTACACTTCAACTATGACAGATAAAATTAGGGGACAAAAATCACATTGTAGGATTTTTAATGAATTTATTTGCAAATTATGGTGGAAAATAAGTATTTGGTCACCTACAAACAAGCAAGATTTCTGGCTCTCACAGACCTGTAACTTCTTCTTTAAGAGGCTCCTCTGTCCTCCACTCGTTACCTGTATTAATGGCACCTGTTTGAACTTGTTATCAGTATAAAAGACACCTGTCCACAACCTCAAACAGTCACACTCCAAACTCCACTATGGCCAAGACCTAAGAGACACCAGAAACAAAATTGTAGACCTGCACCAGGCTGGGAAGACTGAATCTGCAATAGGTAAGCAGCTTTGTTTGGAGAAATCAACTGTGGGAGCAATTATTAGGAAATGGAAGACATACAAGACCACTGATAACCTCCCTCGATCTGGGGCTCCACGAAAGATCTCACCCCGTGGGGTCAAAATGATCACAAGAACGGTGAGCAAAAATCTCAGAACCACACGTGGGGACCTAGTGAATGACCTGCAGAGAGCTGGGACCAAAGTAACACACTACGCCGCCAGGGACTCAAATCCTGCAGTGCCAGACGTGTCCCCCTGCTTAAGCCAGTACATGTCCAGGCCCGTCTGAAGTTTGCTAGAGAGCATTTAGATGATCCAGAATAAGATTGGGAGAATGTCATATGGTCAGATGAAACCAAAATATAACTTTTTTGGTAAAAACTCAACTCGTCGTGTTTGGCGGACAAATAATGCTGAGTTGCATCCAAAGAACACCATACCTACTGTGAAGCATGGGGGTGGAAACATGCTTTGGGGCTGTTTTTCTGCAAAGGGACCAGGACAACTGATCCGTGTAAAGGAAAGAATGAATGGGGCCATGTATCGTGAGATTTTGAGTGAAAACCTCCTTCCATCAGCAAGGGCATTGAAGATGAAACGTGGCTGGGTCTTTCAGCATGACAATGATCCCAAACACACCGCCCGGGCAACGAAGGAGTGGCTTCGTAAGAAGCATTTCAAGGTCCTGGAGTGGCCTAGCCAGTCTCCAGATCTCAACCCCATAGAAAATCTTTGGAGGGAGTTGAAAGTCCGTGTTGCCCAGCAACAGCCCCAAAACATCACTGCTTTAGAGGAGATCTGCATGGAGGAATGGGCCAAAATACCAGCAACAGTGTGTGAAAACCTAGTGAAGACTTACAGAAAACGTTTGACAGATAAAAAATCCTACAATGTGATTTTCTGGAGAGAAAAAAATTCTCATTTTGTCTGTCATAGTTGAAGTGTACCTATGATGATTACAGGCCTCACCTTTTTAAGTGGGAGAACTTGAACAATTGGTGGCTGACTAAATACGTTTTTGCCCCACTGTATATATATCGGCTTTGTTGTAATGTGACCTAATCCTGCAAAACATCCCTCTCTCCCTCGTTCCTTCCATCTCTCTCCATCCTCTTCATCCCTCTTCTTCCTCCATCCCTCCTCTCCAGGTTCATCCAAGCAGAGACAGGCTGCCCTCCCTCCCAGCCCTTCCAGTCCAGGGGGGGTGCGTCCCGGCCCGGGTCCCGGGGATGCAGAGGCCTTGCCCCCCTTCCACCTGTGCCAGCCCCTGGAGTGTATCGTGGAGGAGACAGAGGGGAAGCTTAATGAGCTGGGCCAGAGGATCTCAGCCATAGAGAAGGCCCAGCTGCAGTCTCTGGAACTCATCCAGGGAGAGCCGCTCACCAAAGACAAGATCGAAGAGCTGAAGAAGAGCCGGGAGGAGCAGGTGAGAGCAGACAGAGAGAATCATTCATAGTTATTGGACCACAGAGATCCTTTTGAATTACTTTCCCAAACTCAGTCCTGGGGATCCCAAGGGGTTTTTCCTCCAGCACTACACAGCTGATTCAAATCATCAAATCTTGATGACTTCATTAGCCTTGGAGTCCCCAGGACCGAGTTTGGGGACCACTGTCATAGACCCTCAAGTATAGGGCACACAACGGAAACTTTTAGCTTTTTGCAACACAAAGCGAAAATGTGCGTTTCTAATTCCAGTTAGTCCCATCCTGTTTAATTTATTTAGTTTTGGTGCCTAATGAGCGGGGGGACACAGAGATCGATAATCTCCACCCATCTAGTCTTTCAACGAATGGATGTGTGAGGTCTGACCATAGAACTATGGGTCTGATTTCTCCCCCCCGTGGCGACGTGTCTTTCAGGTCCAGAAGAAGAAGAAGATCCTGAAGGAGCTGCAGAAGGTAGAGCGCCAGCTGCAGTTGAACACCCAGCAGCAGTTCAACAAAGAATACATGGAGGCCAAGGGCCTGAAGGAGGAGCAGGAGGCAGGCCAGGGCCCAGGGCTGGGGGAAGGGGCCAACACTACCATGCCTGGGGTCCTCACAGCATCACCAGGGGTTAACGTGCGCACACAGCCCGGGTCGGATACAGGGTCTGACGAAGAGGAGAACAGAGAGGAGGAAGACGAGGTTAGGAGTTGGTGGTGGTCTGTTTTTTTTTGTCATTTTGGTCTGACGGATAATCAGGAGTTTCTGCTTTTCTGGTGTTATCCTCCATTCATATCTAATAGAAACTGACTGATCCGTCCCCTCGTATCTAATAGAAACTGACTGATCCGTCCCCTCGTATCTAATACAAACTGACTGATCCGTCCCCTCGCATCTAATAGAAACTGACTGATCCGCCCCCTCGCATCTAATAGAAACTGACTGATCCGTCCCCTCGCATCTAATAGAAACTGACTGATCCGTCCCCTCGCATCTAATAGAAACTGACTGATCCGTCCCCTCGCATCTAATAGAAACTGACTGATCCGTCCCCTCGCATCTAATAGAAACTGACTGATCCGTCCCCTCGCATCTAATAGAAACTGACTGATCCGTCCCCTCGCATCTAATAGAAACTGACTGATCCGTCCCCTCGCATCTAATAGAAACTGACTGATCCGTCCCCTCGCATCTAATAGAAACTGACTGATCCGTCCCCTCGTATCTAATAAACTGACTGATCCGTCCCCTCGCATCTAATAGAAACTGACTGATCCGTCCCTTCGCATCTAATAGAAACTGACTGATCCGCTCCCTCGTATCTAATAAACTGACTGATCCGTCCCCTCGTATCTAATAGAAACTGACTGATCCGTCCCCTCGCATCTAATAGAAACTGACTGATCCGCTCCCTCGCATCTAATAGAAACTGACTGATCCGTCCCCTCGCATCTAATAGAAACTGACTGATCCGCTCCCTCGCATCTAATAGAAACTGACTGATCCGTCCCTGCTGTGTTTTGTGAACTGTTTTATTTAGATGCTTTGTTTGACTTTTAGAAGTTTACCAAATTTCTATTCCAGGATGATGATGAAGATGATGAAGATGAAGACGAGGTGGAAGGAGAGGAGGAAGATTACGCTAAGCTGCCCCAGGTGGACACTATCCTCTACAGGGATGGACAGCAGCCGCCCTTGCCCCCCTCGCCCTCCCCCCAGCCCCTGTCCTCCCCCCACTCCCATCTCCACCACCCTCCTCCCCCCCTCCAGACCGCCTTCGTGCCCATCCAGCCCCTACCGGAGTACAGCCCGTGCCCAGCCGACTACCCCTGCCCTGGCACTACCAGCCCTGAGCTGCAGAGGGTACTGGTGGGCCGGCAGATGCCGGGTCAAGGTCAGGGGTTCGGACCAGGGATGGTAGGGCAGCAGGCCCCAGACGGACTCATGGTGGCTTCGCCCGCTCAGACGCTTACAGACACGCTGGATGACATCATGGCAGGTGAGTTTGTGTAGCATGTCGCTGTCTTACAGCTGTTCTGCCTGTTGTGGGTGGCTGCATCTCAATAGTCTTAACTCATTTCTTTACAATTCTCCTTTCCTTCAACTGCACTGGTTTGAAAGATCAGGACTGATGAACAAGTTCCCCAGAAGAAAGGCCTGAAAAGTAACAAATACTAACTCCCCTCTCTCTCCCCCTCCCTCCGTTCTCTCCTTCTTTCTCTGTTTCAGCAGCGGTGGGCAGCAGAGTACCCATGTTAAACACTACGACGTCCCCCACCCCCCTGTCTGACCCCCTCTCACAGACCCCCTCCAATATGGGCTCACCCCCCTCCCCACTGCCCCTCTACCCCTCTGTGGACATCGACGCACACGTAAGCCACTCCTCACACACCCTGTGGTTATCAGGGCTCATGTAAAGCCCATTCAAGGCTGAGAGACCCACACCTACACACAGTGTTGTTGTAAGTGTCCCTCTCCTTTCAGACGGAGAGTAACCATGACACAGCGCTGACGCTGGCATGTGCTGGAGGACACGAGGAGCTGGTGTCTGTTCTCATCGCACGAGGAGCCAACATCGAGCACCGCGACAAGAAAGGTAACACACACCACGTTACTGTCCGGTGTTAGGGCCTGTTTATCCACGACATGTTTTCATTTCTGATTATTCAGGAATATATATATTTATTTATATTTACACACAAGGCATGATTTATACAGTGTTCAAAGGGCTTGACATTGTATTGGGTGTATCTGTACATCTGGTTGTGACCCTCTCCTCGTCCTCTCCCCAGGGTTCACCCCTCTGATCCTGGCTGCCACAGCGGGCCATGCAGGGGTGGTGGAGCTCCTTCTGGATAAAGGGGGCGACATAGAGGCCCAGTCAGAGAGAACCAAAGACACGCCGCTCTCCCTGGCCTGCTCAGGGGGACGACAAGAGGTACACACCACAGAGGTCTGATTGCACACCACAGAGGTCTGATTGCACACCACAGAGGTCTGATTGCACACCACAGAGGTCTGATTTAAATGAGTTTTTAATATTTCTAATAATTCTATGGTACACGCTCACTTCCCTTCTATGAATCACCACCCTGAACGACTCACCTTTCACTGACTGAAATAGCAAATTGAAAACAGTCTTTACTATGTGCCATTACTTACAGATAACTGTCTTTTCCTCTCCTAGGTGGTGGAGTTGTTGCTGTTGCGAGGAGCCAATAAAGAGCATCGTAATGTGTCAGACTACACTCCTTTGAGCTTGGCGGCGTCTGGAGGCTACGTCAACATCATCAAGATCCTCCTCAACGCCGGCTCAGAGATCAACTCCAGGTACTGGACAGGACAGGGCGAGGCAGGACAGGGCGAGGCAGGACAGGGCGAGGCAGGACAGGGCGAGGCAGGACAGGACGAGGCCACATCTTCTCTTTTAACTGATACCCTTTTCCAGGTCTTCATAAAAAACATTTCTTCATCAAACTTCCACTGGGTTGTTAAAATAAGTGATGACTGCACCTTTGGTAGTGAAAGCACCTCTCCTCATATATCTCATTCAATGATGTCTTCCTGTGTCTGGCTGTCTTGTGTCTCTCGGTCTGTCTGTCTGTCGCCCGCCTGCCTGACTTTCTGTGTGTCTGGCTCTGTCTCTAGGACGGGCAGTAAGCTGGGTATCTCTCCCCTGATGCTGGCAGCGATGAACGGTCACGTCCCTGCGGTCAAGCTGCTGCTGGACATGGGCTCCGACATCAACGCTCAGATCGAGACCAACAGGAACACGGCTCTGACTCTGGCCTGCTTCCAGGGCCGGGCTGAGGTGGTCAGTCTGCTGCTGGACCGCAAGGCCAACGTAGAGCACAGAGCCAAGGTGAGGAGACGGGACCGTTCACAGTCCATGTTATAGTAGTATATCAAGGGAGTCCAGAGCAAAGGTGAGGAGACGGGACCGTTCACAGTCCATGTTATAGTAGTATATCAAGGGAGTCCAGAGCCAAGGTGAGGAGACGGGACCGTTCACAGTCCATGTTATAGTAGTATATCAAGGGAGTCCAGAGCCAAGGTGAGGAGACGGGACCGTTCACAGTCCATGTTATAGTAGTATATCAAGGGAGTCCAGAGCCAAGGTGAGGAGACGGGACCGTTCACAGTCCATGTTATAGTAGTATATCAAGGGAGTCCAGAGCCAAGGTGAGGAGACGGGACCGTTCACAGTCCATGTTATAGTAGTATATCAAGGGAGTCCAGAGCCAAGGTACATATAGGCTCTGGTGAATCCTAACTTGAGAATTGTCACTCCGTCTCCCATTGACATCAGTGTGTGATGTTGACCTCCCCTCCCCTGGTAGACTGGTCTGACCCCTCTAATGGAGGCAGCGTCGGGGGGCTATGCTGAGGTGGGCCGGGTGCTGCTGGATAAAGGGGCTGACGTCAACGCCCCTCCTGTCCCCTCGTCCCGGGACACAGCCCTCACCATCGCTGCAGACAAGGGCCACTACAAGTTCTGTGAGCTGCTGATCAATAGGTTGGTGTTAAACCAACCAATCAATCAATCTGAATGAATCAACGTGTTTGTCTGAGTGGGTATTCATTTTGAAACCAGGAATTTCCCTAGAAGGTCATGTTTTCTTTCCCTCGTTCTTTTTATCCCGTGTTGATCTGTTGTCTCGGTTTTCCTGCGTTCTCCAGAGGGGCTCACGTTGACGTGCGCAATAAGAAAGGGAACACGCCACTGTGGCTGGCAGCCAACGGCGGCCATTTTGACGTGGTTCAGCTGCTGGTGCAGGCTGGGGCCGACGTAGACGCTGCAGACAACCGCAAGATCACACCGCTCATGGCTGCCTTCCGTAAGGTAGGTCGTGTCACAGGATGACCCTTCCCCTCTGCAACACCTGGCCCCCTCACTATCTAGTTCCACTATGAGGCCCTGCAGTCTTCCCCCAGCCTGAAACGATGTTTGCCTATTTACAGTTAGCCCCCCCCCCCCCCCCCCCCCCCCCTGTGTTTCTCAGGGTCATGTAAAGGTGGTTCAGTACCTGGTAAAGGAGGTCAACCAGTTCCCCTCAGACATTGAGTGTATGAGATACATCGCCACCATCGCTGACAAGGTAACACCTCCACCGATCACTCTGTGAGCTTGTATGTTGGCTGGATATCATTGGCTGTCAAATGCGCCATAGCTTGTATATGTATGACGGTCGGTTAGAAAGATTTGAATTTCCACTAACTCTCTCCATCCCTCCCTCTCTCCATCCCTCCCTCTCTCTCCATCCCTCCCTCTCTCAGGAGTTGTTGAAGAAGTGCCATCAGTGCATGGAGACCATCGTCAAAGCCAAAGACCAGCAGGCTG
Source organism: Oncorhynchus mykiss (assembly GCF_013265735.2). Lineage (NCBI taxonomy): Eukaryota > Metazoa > Chordata > Actinopteri > Salmoniformes > Salmonidae > Oncorhynchus > Oncorhynchus mykiss. The sequence continues at coordinate 29,620,614 of NC_048578.1, read as the reverse complement.
CTGAAGCCAACAAGAACGCCAGCATTCTCCTCAAGGAGCTCGACCTGGAGAAGTCCAGAGAGGAGAGCAAGAAGCAGGCCCTGGCCGCCAAGAGAGAGAAACGCAAGGAGAAACGCAAGAAGAAGAAGGAGGAGCAGAAGAGAAAGCAGGAGGAGGAGGAGGAGGAGGATGAAGAGGAGCAGAAGACTACCCAGGAGGAGGATGAGGAGGAAGATGGTGAGATGCAGAAGCAGGATGACTCCGCCGAGGGTAAATTATATCTTGGTTTCAATATCTGATCATTTGTTCCCAAAATGCAGAGAATAACATTTGTTTGTGGTGGCTAGTTTAACAACTCTGTCGTTCCCTCTCCAGAAGTGGACCCCCCCATCGACCCCCCCAGTGCGACCACCACCACCACCATTGGTATCCCCGCCACCTTCAGCTGTGTGTTCGGCAAGAAGAGGGCCAGTGTTGCCACGACGACCAGTGCCAGCCGCAAAAGCAAGAAGAACAAGACCAAGGACTCATCCCCCAGCGAACCAATCATATGTCAGGACCCACAGGTATTAACCAATCATACTGCAGGACCCACAGGTGGTTGGTGTATTTAAAATATAGTTTCAATATAGATTTGATTTGATTTTTGTAATGTGTATGTATCTAAACAGAACAAGTCAGAAGTTGACACACCTTCTCATTCAAGGGTTTTTCTTTATTTTTACTATTTTCTACATATAGAATAATAGTGAAGACATCAAAACTATGAAATAACATATGTGGAATCATGTTGTAACCACAAAAAGTGTGAGCCAATCAGTTGTGTTGTGACAAGGTAGGGGTGGTATACAGAAGATTATTTGAAGAAGCCGTATTTGGTAAAATACCAAGTCCATATTATGACAAGAACAGCTCATATAAGCAAAGAGAAACAACAGTCCATCATTACTTTAAGACATGAAGGTCAGTCAATACGGAACATTTCAAGAACTTTGAAGGCTTCTTCAAGTTCAGTCACAAAAACTATCAAGCGCTATGATGAAACTGGCTCTCATGAAGACCGCCACAGGAAGCATTCATTAGAGTTAACTGCACCTCAGATTGCAGCCCAAATAAATGCTTCACAGAGTTCAAGTAACACACATCGCAACATCAACTGTCAGGGGAGACTGCTTGAATCAGGCCTTCATGGTTGAATTGCTGTAAAGGAAACACTACTAAAGGACACCAATAAGAAGAAGAGACTTGCTTGGGCCAAGAAACAGGAGCATTGGACATTAGACCAGTGGAAATATGTCCTTTGGTCTGATGAGTCCAAATTTGCGATTTTTGGTTTTAACCACTGACTTTGTGTGGTTCCCACAGTGAAGCATGGAGGTGGAGGTGTGATGGTGTTTTCCTGGTGACCCTGTTTGTGATTTATTTGGTCAGCATATGTGTGGTCAGCATATGTGTGAACTCCTTCAAGCTGGTTGAGAGAATTCCAAGAGTGTGCAAAGCTGTCATCAAGGCTACTTTGAAGAATCTCAAATATATTTTGATTTAACACTTCTTTTTTTTTGGTTACTACATGATTCCATATGTGTTATTTCATAGTTTATGTCTTCGCTATTAGTAAAACATAAAGAAAGAAGAACCCTTGAATTAGTAGATGTGTCCAAACTTTTGGCTGGTACTGTATTTAAAAAAAAAAACATGTATTTATTATTTGACCTTTTATTTATCGAGGCACATCCGTTAAGAACAAATTCTTATTTTCAATGACAATGACAAGGCAGTTGACAGTGGGTTAACTGCCCTGTTCAGGGGCAGAACGACAGACTTTTACCTTGTCAGCCCGGGGATTCGATCTGGCAACCTTTCGGTTACTAGTCCAACACTCTACCCACTAGGCTACCTGCCGCCGCCCCATATGATGTATTATGTGACCTGACTGCAGAATATAATGTAGCCTGGCTAAATGTAAGGACAAGAGAGTGAAGCTGTGATTTTCTGGGTGGCTGCAAATATGTCCACATGTCCACTTGTCTTTTCCTCTCAGTTATCCGTCAAACAATCTGTCAATCAAGGTGTCTAATCAGTGATGATTCCATCTCTGTCCAGCAGGTGGTGCTGGCACAGCACAAGGCCAACACGATCCATGGGGAGCCACGGGGTGGTGGGGTGACAGGGGCGGGGGGCACCAGCGACTCAGACCCCCTGGACAGCACCGACTGTGCCAGTGAGAGTAGCAGCAGCGGGGGCAAGAGCCAGGAGCTCAACTTCCTCCCCGACCTCCCCTCTTCTTCCTCATCCTCCTCTTCCTCCTCCTCCTCTTCGTCCTCGGGCCCCACTCACAGCCTGCTGCCAGGCACGGAGAAGAAACACTGTCTGCAGCTACACCCAGGCAACCAAGTCAGCGTCTCCATCTCCAAGCCTACACACAAGTGAGTGACCTGTAGCGCTTTAAAGGAGAGCCATTGGTTTGACTTTGACTAACTGTAGTTTTCCTAAAGGAAACCATCAAATCACACGGAACAGTGCATTTCTATTACAAATACATAGATAAAACCTCAACCTTATTAAATGTCAATCTGACCTTTATCCCTTTCTCTCTCTTTCTCCCCCTTGTTCTCTCCCCCTCTTTCTTCCCCTCCAACCTCCTCAGAGCTCCAGACATGAGTGAGTTGACCCCCAGCAGCTCTGTACCGTCTCAGTTTAAGACCATGTCTCTACCCGTCACATCCCCCAACAGCAAGAGCCTCACCAGCCCCAAGAGGGGACAGAAGAGAGAGGAGGGTTGGAAGGAGGTGGTGAGACGGTGGGTCGACACACACACCATCCATAAAATCCATCTAGAAATGCTTCAAGGAAATCTATGGGAACCGCTGGCCCAAAATATCCTAACCTTTTTTGGTTACTGTACCATCAACTGAATGTTTCTCTGCCCGGAGTTCCCCTGATGTACTCCCTCATGCATTTTACCAGTAGACCTATGGTCTCATGAGCCTGAAAGTACCCCTCATGCATTTTACCAGTAGACCTATGGTCTCATGAGTGAAAGTACCCCCAGTGGACAGGCCAGGTACCCCCAGTGGACAGGCCAGGTACCCCCAGTGGACAGGCCAGGTACCCCCAGATTCCCTGGTTAGGAACCACTGTTTTAGACAATGAGGAAAAGTAAGTTGTCAGGCCTGTGGCTCCCCATGGATCTTGTGCTTTGTCCCGGTTCTAAACCCCATATGAATCTCTCTCCGGGCTGCAGGTCTAAGAAGCTATCGGTGCCGGCCTCGGTGGTGTCGAGGATCATGGGTAGAGGAGGCTGCAACATCACAGCTATACAGGACGTGACGGGAGCACACATTGACGTGGACAAACAGAAAGACAAGAACGGAGAGAGAATGATCACCATCAGGTAGGACCGGAGAGAGGGAGAGCCTGCCCTCTGGTGGCAGCAGCCCGTTATTACACCAGTCAGCAGAGTAGAACCGGACACGATTACTATTTTCTCGGTTTTCCTCGTGTGTTGATTTATCTGAGGGATTCTAATAGTCGTGTGTTGATTTATCTGAGGGATTCTAATAGTCGTGTGTTGATTTATCTGAGGGATTCTAATAGTCGTGTTGATTTATCTGAGGGATTCTAATAGTCGTGTGTTGATTTATCTGAGGGATTCTAATAGTCGTGTGTTGATTTATCTGAGGGATTCTAATAGTCGTGTGTTGATTTATCTGAGGGATTCTAATAGTCGTGTGTTGATTTATCTGAGGGATTCTAATAGTCGTGTTGATTTATCTGAGGGATTCTAATAGTCGTGTTGATTTATCTGAGGGATTCTAATAGTTGTGTTGATTTATCTGAGGGATTCTAATAGTTGTGTTGATTTATCTGAGGGATTCTAATAGTCATGTGTTTTATCTGAGGGATTCTAATAGTCATGTGTTGATTTATCTGAGGGATTCTAAGTATTTAACAGAGTAATAGATATGTGTTGATTTATAAATCCTCCTGCAGTATCTCCAGGAGATCAGTGAAGATTTGAGATACTGTGATTGGTTGGAACCATGTCCGTGGAATGTGTACCTTGTTGTGTGGACCCTGACCCCTGTGTTGTGATGGTCCATTCCAGAGGTGGCACGGAGTCGACACGCCACGCGGTCCAGCTGATCACCTCTTTGATCCAGGACCCAGCCAAGGAACTAGAGGACCTCATCCCCAGGAACCACTTCAGGGCCCCGGGCTCCAAGATCACCTCAGCCCCCTTCCCCACCCCCACTGGGGCTAACCTTAACCTCAGCGTTGGTGCCAAGGCCCTGGGCTCCCTGGTCTCGTCCTCTGGGGTCTCCTTCCAGTCCTCTTCCTCTCAGACAGGGGGTAAGATGGGTAAGGGTCTGTCTGGGGTGAGGCAGCCCTTTCCCGTGTCTCTCCCCCTGGCCTACGCCCATCCCCAGCTGGCCCTCCTGGCAGCCCAAACCATGCATCAGATCAGACACCCCATGCTGCCCATGGCCCAGTTCGGTGGGACCTTCTCCCCTGCCGCCAGCACCTGGCGCCCGTTCCCGGTGCGGCCGCCGAGTCCCGGTAGCGCCAACAGCTCCCCCAAACACAACGGTGGTAGTAGTGGTAACAACCAGGCCACATCTAACTTGTCAAGTCATAATGATCAAAATAACACATCATCCACGGGCTCCTCTGTCTCCAGTCCTAGTGCCTCTAACAGTCAGACAGCTACGACTACAGGGTCACCCCACACCCCTGGGGCCCAGCCCAGCACCCCCCCACCCTCCTCAGTCAGGAAACAGCTGTTCACCTCTGACCCCAAGCACATAGGGGTCAACTCTGTCTCCATGGTTACTACCACCACTGTCAGTAGTAGTAGTCACTCAGTGAGAGGTACAGGGTCTCCCGCCCACCAACACACGGGCTTAACGGCTACAAACACCCCTAACCCTCTTCAACCCCAGGTCACCCCCATCTCTCAGCCCCCCAAGTCACCCCCCAGCGCCCCCACTGCTCCCCCAGGAAAGGAGAAGCTGACCCCCTCCCTCTCTCAGGAGGCCCTATCCGTCTCCGTCAACAATGTGGTTAGTTCAGGTGGTTTCACCGCCCCTGCCATGACTGCCCCCTCCAAACCTGAGCCCCGCCAGCAGCAGCACCAACCCCCTCCTCTCCTAACCTCCACTTCCTCATCAGACCCCCCTCCACCTCTCCTCCCTCTTCAGTCCAGCTCCCACCTCCCCCCATCCTCCTCCACCCCCTCACACACACACCCCAACAGCACCGTACCCCACTTCTCGGCTCCCGCTCCCCGTGTCTCACACCGCATGCAGCCCCCGACAGGGCCCTACTACCAACACCTCGACCAGCAACAACAAACGTTCTTACCCCATAACACACAGCAAAAAACGTTCCTTCCCCATAACACACAGCAACAACATGAGCACCCCAAACAGAAGCAGCCCCAGGCATCCCAGCCCCCCTCCATGCCCCCTCAGCCCCAGTCCTCCATGGGTCTGATGAACGGCTCTCCGATACAGCAGCAGGTCCATGGTGGGGCCAAGCCCCAGCAGATGCCCCCTAACTTCGGCCCTGCAGCTCTCTTCAACCATTTCAGCAGCATGTTCGACAACAACAACCAGGTGGGTGCCACCACACATTATTTTCTACTATTTCTGTTCTCCACAGAATCGTTTTTTACTTCAATAGAGCAGGTCTCTCCAACACTGTTCCTGGAGAGCTACCCTCCTGTAGGTTTTCACTCCAACCCTGTTCCTGGAGAGCTACCCTCCTGTAGGTTTTCACTCCAACCCTGTTCCTGGACAGCTACCCTCCTGTAGGTTTTAACTCCAACCCTGTTCCTGGAGAGCTACCCTCCTGTAGGTTTTCACTCCAACCCTGTTCCTGGACAGCTACCCTCCTGTAGGTTTTAACTCCAACCCTGTTCCTGGAGAGCTACCCTCCTGTAGGTTTTAACTCCAACCCTGTTCCTGGAGAGCTACCCTCCTGTAGGTTTTAACTCCAACCCTGTTCCTGGAGAGCTACCCTCCTGTAGGTTTTCACTCCAACCCTGTTCCTGGAGAGCTACCCTCCTGTAGGTTTTCACTCCAACCCTGTTCCTGGACAGCTACCCTCCTGTAGGTTTTCACTCCAACCCTGTTCCTGGAGAGCTACCCTCCTGTAGGTTTACACTCCAACCCTGTTCCTGGACAGCTACCCTCCTGTAGGTTTTCACTCCAACCCTGTTCCTGGACAGCTACCCTCCTGTAGGTTTTCACTCCAACCCTGTTCCTGGACAGCTACCCTCCTGTAGGTTTTCACTCCAACCCTGTTCCTGGAGAGCTACCCTCCTGTAGGTTTACACTCCAACCCTGTTCCTGGAGAGCTACCCTCCTGTAGGTTTTCACTCCAACCCTGTTCCTGGAGAGCTACCCTCCTGTAGGTTTTCACTCCAACCCTGTTCCTGGAGAGCTACCCTCCTGTAGGTTTTCACTCCAACCCTGTTCCTGGAGAGCTACCCTCCTGTAGGTTTTCACTTCAACCCTGTTCCTGGACAGCTACCCTCCTGTAGGTTTTCACGCCAACCCTGTTCCTGGATAGCTACCCTCCTGTAGGTTTACACTCCAACCCTGTTCCTGGAGAGCTACCCTCCTGTAGGTTCACACTCAACCCTGTTCCTGGACAGCTACCCTCCTGTAGGTTTTCACTCCAACCCTGTTCCTGGACAGCTACCCTCCTGTAGATTTACACTCCAACCCTGTTCCTGGACAGCTACCCTCCTGTAGGTTTTCACTCCAACCCTGTTCCTGGATAGCTACCCTCCTGTAGGTTCACACTCCAACCCTGTTCCTGGAGAGCTACCCTCCTGTAGGTTTTAACTCCAACCCAAATCTAGCACACGTGATTCTAAAAAATAGCTGTTTGGTAAGCTGAATCAGGTTAGTTACAGCTGGGGTTGGAGTTAAAACCTACAGGAGGGTAGCTGTCCAGGAACAGGGTTGGAGTTAAAACCTACAGGAGGGTAGCTGTCGAGGAACAGGGTTGGAGTGTAAACCTACAGGAGGGTAGCTCTCCAGGAACAGGGTTGGAGAGCGCTGCCATAGAGTAACAACATGTTTTGAAGGTTTATTTCTTTATTTATAGGGGATAATGCACATTAATCAACATCAGTATTACAATAATGCAACATCCATGTAAATGTGCCGGGGTTAGCCAAAAGATCATTTGCACCTGTATTCCCTGGGCAGGTAAGGTCCTTTACACAGCCACCTTTATACAAATACTCACTAAAACAATACAAAACACATTACATCCAATAATATATCATTCTAACAACAACACTATCATCAACTGTGGTCTTACATATGAGGAACCACCGATATGTACAGATTTAGATTTGAGCCATGTTTTCAATTTTAAGTATAAAAATACAGCAATCAGTGCAGCTTCTCAAGTCCATTGGCATTGCATTTCAGTGTATTGTAGCTCTAACAGAGAAGGGCGATTGATCGAAATTACTGTGTCAAAAAGGGCCGACGCAATCAACCTCTACTTAATGCCCTTGTTATCCTGGAGGGGCTTTCCTTGATCATGATATGCCGGCATAGAGGTGGAGGGGCAACACCATGCAGGATCTTAAAGACGAGGCTTGCATCTACATACTGCTTAAACCTATCCAGACTGAATCAATTATGTTTGTAAATAATATGACAATGGTGGTAACTGTTCAGTGTGCTATCAAAAATATGAAGTGTGTGTTTGTAGAGTGATTCAATTGGTTTCAGAATAGTAGCTCCTGCCTGTGACCAGCATGTGAGAAGGTCATAGCATGCATATATAGTTTGGTGGCCTCTAGAGGAAGGAAAGGTCTTATTAACCTAAAGTTGGATAATCCAAACTTGACCTTGTTAACCACCTTCACATGTTTCTTAAATGCCAAGTTGGAGTCCCCCCAAAAAACTCTGAGATACCTGAAGTTAGACACAACTTTCAGATTCTCCCCATTAACAAGAAGAGATTGTTGGGAGGAATGAATGGATTTCTTGGAGAAGTACATAGTTTTGTCGATATTTAAATGCAGGCAAGAATTAGTTGTCCATTTACAAACCATGTACTACAGCTTCAGTTAACTTGTTAACAACTTGTCTATTATTTGTGTACATACAGAACTGTATAGTTTGCATACATCTGCCTGTTAACTTGTGGGAGATCATTTACAGTTGAAGTCAGAAGTTTACATACACTTAGGTTGTAATCATTAAAACTCGCTTTTCAACCACTGCACAAATGTCTTGTTAACAAACTATAGTTTTGGCAAGTCGGTTAGGACATCTACTTTGTGCATGACACAAGTAATTTTTCCAACAATTGTTTACAGGCAGATTATTTCACTTAGAATTTACTGTATCACAATTCCAGTGGGTCAGAAGTACACTAAGTTGACTGTGCCTTTAAACAGCTTAGAAAGTTCCAGGAAATTATGTCATGGCTTTAGAAGCTTCTGATAGGCTAATTGACATTTATTTTAGTCAATTGGAGGTGTACCTGGGGATGTATTTGAAGGCCTACCTTCAAACTCAATGCCTCTTTGCTTGACATCATGGGAAAATCAAAAGAAATCAGCCAAGACCTCAGAAAACCACAATTGAAGACATCCACAGGTCTGATTTATCCTTGGGAGCAATTTCCAAACACCTGAAGGTACACATTCATCTGTACAAGCAATAGTACGCAAGTATAAACACCATGGGACCACGCAGCCGTCATACTGCTCAGGAAGGAGACACGTTCTGTCTCCTAGAGATGAAAGTACTTCGGTGCGAAAAGTGCAAATCAATCCCAGAACAACAGCAAAGGACCTTGTGAAGATGCAGGAGGAAACAGGTACAAAATGATCTATATCCACAGTCAAACGAGGCCTATATTGACATAACCTGAAAGGCCGCTGAGCAAGGAAGAAGCCACTGCTCCAAAACCGCCATAAAAAGGCCATACTACTGTTTGAAACTGCACATGGGGACATTTTGGAGAAATGTCCTCTGGTCTGATGAAACAAAAATAGAACTGTTTGGCCATAATGAGCATCGTTATGTTTGGAGGAAAAAGGGGGAGGCTTGCAAGCCGAAGAACACCATCCCAACCATGAAGCACGAGGGTGGGAGCATCATGTTGTGGGGGTGCATTGCTGCAGGAGGGACTGGTGCACTTCACAAAATAGATGGCATCTTAAGGAAGGAAAATTGTGGATATATTGAAGCAACATCTCAAGACATCAGTCAGGAAGTTATAGCTTGGCCGCAAATGGGTCTTCCAAATGGACAATGACCCCAAGCATACTTCCAAAGTTGTGGCAAAATGGCTTAAGGACAACAAAGTCAAGGTATTGGAGTGGCCATCACAAAGCCCTGACCTCAATCCTATGGAAAGTTTGTGGGCAGAACTGAAAAAGCATGTTGCGAGCAAGGAGGCCTACAAACCTGACTCAGTAACAGCAGCTCTGTCAGGAGGAATGGGGCAAAATTCACCCAGCTTATTGTGGGAAGCTTGTGGAAGGCTACCTGAAACGTTTGACCCAAGTTCAACAATTTAAAGGCAATGCTACCAAATACTAATTGAGTGTGTGTAAACTTCTGACCCACTGGGAATGTGATGAAATAAATAATTCTCTACTATTATTCTGACATTTCACCTTCTTAAAATAAAGTGGTGATCCGAACTGACCTAAGACAAGGAATTTTTGCTAGGATTAAATGTCAGGAATTGTAAAAAACTGAGTTTAAATGTATTTGGCTAAGGTTTATGTAAACTTCCGACTTCAACTGTATATAGATGGTAAACAGGAGGGGGCCTAATATTGACCCTTGTGGAACCCCAATGTTATAGTATAGAGACTGAGTATTCCCCAAACAAACCCTTTGACTTCTGTTTGCCAGATAGGAATACATCCAACTAATAACTTCAGTGGATACATTAAGGGAGGATGGTTTGGATAGGAGGACCTTATGATTCACAGTATCAAAGGCCTTTTGTAAGATCCAGACTGCCCCGACTTCACCTATGTCCAGTTTACATTTAATGCAGAAAATGTTGTGACCTAAACTTCAGTGCCTTCTCATTTCGGGTCACACCTGTGGCCCAGTTGCTCACTAACCACTTGTCTCTCTATTAGGTGGGTAACAACCAGGTTTGGGGTGCGTGCCACCTCCCTGCCCGCTCCCCTCCTGAGCAGCAGTATTCTGCCCCCCCCGCCTACATGGGCCAGATGGATGGCATGATGGCCCCTCCTCCAGACAGCTCCAAGGCCCCTGGGTACCGCTCTGCCTCACAGAGGATGGTCAACAGTCCTATTGGTAAAAGAAAGGGACATTTAGATGTTATTTAATTTTTTATATTCGACTTTGTTTGACCTTACATTCTATATGTCCCAAACCCCCTCCTTGTCTTACAGCTCTGAGTCTGACCAGCTATGCTACCAGTATGTCTGGTAGTCCAGTCTATCTACACGGCCCAGCAGCTGTGGGCACCCCCTCCTTCAGCAGACAGCACTTCTCCCCTCACCCCTGGAGCGCTGCCACATCAGGTACTGACAGATGTGTGAAAATTGATCTAAAATTCCCACAAAGCTTATTTTCCAGGAATTCAACACACAGAAAATGATTTAACTAAGGCAAAACTCTCTTCAATTGTATAACTGTCTTTTAGACTCAAAACCCCTAATCTTTAACCCCTCGTCTCCCCAGGCGAGTCCCAGGCGGTGCCCCCTCCCTCCAAGGTGTCGTCGTCTGGCCCCGCGGCCCCCCCTCCCCACCAGACCAAGCAGGGCCAGGGCGGCAGCCAGCAGGACAGAAAGGTGCCTCCTCCCATCGGGACTGAGAGGCTGGCGAGGATCAGACAGACTACCGTCAACCCTCCTCTTCTCCCGACCTCCTACACCGCTCCTGTAGGACAGGGAGGCATCTGGTCCTTCGGAGTCGGCAGCGCCTCGGGTGAGTAGTCGTACAAACCAGACGGACACACACCAGATCCATGTGTTCACACACAACTGCTAACCCACGCTGGTCTCTCCATCCCCAATGTCTACAGCCCTGATAAACAGCTAACGGGTATATACACACCCCACCTCCCGCCCCCCACTCTCTCACACAGTATCTCTCGGTCTCTTACCTCCCATCTCACCTCTAGAAGCCATGTCAGGTTGGTCTCAGCCCCTGATGGGCAGTCACATGGTCCACCCTGGGCTGCAGGCGGACCACACCTTCTCCCAGTACCAGCCCATGGAGCAGGACGACTCCGGCATCTCTAACCCCGCTAACTACCACCAGCAACACATCAACCACCCTAACAACTACATGGACTTCCCCAAGGTAACACACACACTACCTGGACGAACCTGTACCCCTGCACACTGGCTCGGTACCGGTACCCCTTGTATATAGCCTCGTTATTGTTATATATAGGTCTTGTTACCTTGTGATTCATTTAGATTTTTGTTGATTTTGTAAATCTTTTCTTAACTCTTTCTTGAACTGCATTGTTGGTTAAGGGCTTGTCAGTAAGCATTTCACTGTAAGGTGAAACCTACTTTAATCTGAGCATTTTTTGTTTTGACACACACACACCTTTGTCTATTTGAGAAGGTGATATGATATTTTCAAATGGCCGTTCCTCATCTGGTCCGTGTCTCCAGGGTAGGACCGTGTTAATATACTGTAGTTAGTGGACCATGTTAATATACTGTAGTTAGTGGACCTGGTTGTCTCCAGGGTAGGACCATGTTAATATACTGTAGTTAGTGGACCATGTTAATATACTGTAGTTAGTGGACCTGGTTGTCTCCAGGGTAGGACCATGTTAATATACTGTAGTTAGTGGACCTGGTTGTCTCCAGGGTAGGACCATGTTAATATACTGTAGTTAGTGGACCTGGTTGTCTCCAGGGTAGGACCATGTTAATATACTGTAGTTAGTGGACCATGTTAATATACTGTAGTTAGTGGACCTGGTTGTCTCCAGGGTAGGACCATGTTAATATACTGTAGTTAGTGGACCATGTTAATATACTGTAGTTAGTGGACCTGGTTGTCTCCAGGGTAGGACCATGTTAATATACTGTAGTTAGTGGACCTGGTTGTCTCCAGGGTAGGACCATGTTAATATACTGTAGTTAGTGGACCATGTTAATATACTGTAGTTAGTGGACCTGGTTGTCTCCAGGGTAGGACCATGTTAATATACTGTAGTTAGTGGACCTGGTTGTCTCCAGGGTAGGACCATGTTAATATACTGTAGTTAGTGGACCTGGTTGTCTCCAGGGTAGGACCATGTTAATATACTGTAGTTAGTGGACCATGTTAATATACTGTAGTTAGTGGACCTGGTTGTCTCCAGGGTAGGACCGTGTTAATATACTGTAGTTAGTGGACCTGGTTGTCTCCAGGGTAGGACCGTGTTAATATACTGTAGTTAGTGGACCTGGTTGTCTCCAGGGTAGGACCGTGTTAATATACTGTAGTTAGTGGACCTGGTTGTGATGTGTTTAATGACCTGGTTGTCTCCAGGGTATGGCCATGTCGATGTATGGAGGGACCATACTGCCCCCCCACCCCCCTATGGGGGAGAGTCCGGGGGGGGGCCTGTTCAGCGGACTGCACGCTGCTGACCCTGCATGGAGCCCCATCATCAAGGTGGTCCCCAACAACGCAGACAACACCGACCCACAGCAGGTGAGACTTTTTCCACACACACACACACCTTTGCTAATGGAATCTCCTTCTCTCTCAACTGTTCCACTTCTCCTCTTCTTCCTCCTCGTTCAGGTGTGGCCTGGTACCTGGGCTCCTCACGTGCACCTGAACCACGTCAACTAGCCGGCTGGCATCGACAGAAATCAAACGCGCGCACACACACACACCACAAATATGAATTTAATTTCCAACTGACAACAAAAACCAACAGAATTGTAAAACATGTTAACTTTAGTAGAGAACGAAGAGCAAAGCTGAGTTTGAAGAAATGGAGAGAAATGATCTTGACACCGTTCTTTAATGTGCCTAACTCAATAAGAAATAAAGAAATATACTACCATTTCAGCAATGGCTGTTGTGGAGTCGGGAGGGAAAACTCTGGGCCCTAGTTCTGTTTAAAGTCCGGTTGATGTCTGATGAACAAACTGATGGTGACAGCCTGTCCAACCGGCTCCATGCTCTGTGTAGCTTAGATTTAGGACTTCAACCCACGTACAGAGTTCTCGTCCTCCTCAGGGGGAGAGCTGATGAAGGAGCTAATGATACTCAGCCAACAACTAGAGGATGATGATTACCTAAAGACAGAAATAAATCAGAATACCTTTTAGTGGTAAATACATGTATAGTTGTTTACATACTAAAAAGGGTTAAAATGAGAGTACATTTCATGTCGTATAGTGGCTCTACTTTACGTAGCCTGTATTAATGTGAAATATTTACCTTAATATTCAATAAACATATTGAAATGTACTTGTGGCCGTGCGCTTTATTGTTTGTGTAGGTAGGGCTTTGTTTTCATTTCCCAAAAATGAAAAGCATGTTTGACTAGTTACAGCACAATGCATTTGTTATGTATTGTCATCTTACGAAATAGAATCTGCACACTCAACTCATGGCTCTGATGCGTTACATTTGAATAAATACTAACATTGACAGCTAACGCTCATAACCAAGTCGGAAAATCTACTTGGACGCCCCTCTAACTGGTGAGTACTAAAGGGAAACGCGTCTATCATCCCTGAGCTCCGACTTCTCCCACAATCGATGTCCAAATCAGTAAGGACTTAAAATGGTCCACACACTGCCTCTTCACCATTAGGAGGTTGAAAAGATTTGGCATGGGCCCGCAAATGCACCATTGAAAGCATCTTGACTGGTTGCATCACTGCTTGGTATGGGCAACTGCACCGCCCTCGATTGCATGGCGCTACAGAGGGTGGTGCGGACAGCCCAGCAGGCTCCTGAACAGCTTCTATCCCCAAGCCTTAAGACCGCTAAATAGCTACAGTGCATTCAGAACCTGTCACTTTTTGTTACTTTACAGCCTTATTCTAAAATGTATTTGTTTTTTTTCCCTCATCAATCCACACAATACCCCATGACAAAGCAAAAACTTTATTTTTATTTTTGCAATTGTATTAAAAGTGTAAAAAACATCTCATTGACAGCCTGAGTCTTCTGGGGCATATATGACGCTAAGCTTGGCACACCTTTATTTGGGGAATTTCTCCCGTTCTCTGCAGATCCTATCAAACACTGTCAGGTTGGATGGGGAGCGTTGCTGCACAGCTATTTTCGGGTCTCTACAGAGATGTTCGATCGGGTTCAAGCTGGACCATTCAAGGACTTGTCAAGAAGCCACTCCTGTGTTGTCTTGGCTGTGTGCTTAGGGTCGTTGTCATCAAGGATCTCTGTACGTAGCTCCGTTCATCTTTCCCAGGCTGCTGAAAACATCCCCAAAGCATGATGCTGCCACCACCATGCTTCACTGTAGGGATGGTGCCAGGTTTCCTCCAGACGTGACACTTGGCATTCAGGCCAAAGAGTTTAATCTCGGTTCACCTTTACTTAACCAGGTACGCAAGTTGAGAACAAGTTAATTTACAACTGCGACCTGGCCAAGATGAAGCAGTTTGACATGAAATAAACAGTCAATAATACAAATGAGGTAAGGCAATAACTAGATATACCAATTAAACATTGGAGTGATCGCTGTATAGGTGCAGTGATCTGTGAGTTGGTGCTTAAAGCTAGTGAGGGAGATACGAGTCTCCAGCTTCAGTGATTTTTGCAGAGAACTGGAAGGAAAGGCAGCCAAAGGAGGAATTGGCTTTGGGGGTGACCAGTACCTAGCAAATAGACTTATAGATGAGCCAGTGGGTTTGGCCACAAGTATGAAGCAAGAGCCAGCCAAAGAGAGCGTACAGGTCGCAGTGGTGACAAAATGGATGGCACTGTGATAGCCTCCAACACTCTACTCAACAAATTGGATGCAGTCTATTTTGTAAATGACATCGTCAAGGATCGGTAGGATGTTCAGTTTTATTAGGGTACGTTAGGCAGCATGAGTGAAGGATGCTTTGTTGCGAATTAGGAAGCCGATTCTAGATTTAATTTTGGATTGGAGATGCTTAATGTGAGTCTGGAAGGAGAGTTTACAGTCTAACCAGACACCTAGGTATTTGTAGTTGTCCACATATTCTAAGTCAGAACCGTCCAGAGTAGTGATGCTGGACGGGCGGGCAGGTACGGGCAGTGATCGGTTGAAGAGCATGCATTTAGTTTTGCTTGCATTTAAGAGCAGTTGGGAGGTCACGGAAGGAGGGTTGTATGGCGTCTGGAGGTTAGTTAAGTGTCCAAAGAAGGGCCAGAAGTATACAGAATGGTGTCATCTGCGTAGAGGTGGATCAGAGAATCACCAGCAGCAAGAGCGACATCATTGATGTGTACAGAGAAGAGTCGGCCCGAGAATTGAACCCTGAAGCACCCCCATAGAGACTGCCAGAGATCCGGACAACCGGCCCTCCGATTTGACACACTGAACTCTATCAGATAAGTAGATGGTGAACCAGGCGAGGCAGTCATTTCAGAAACCAAGGTTGTTGATACCTTTTGGCAAACTCCATGAGGGCTGTTGTGCCTTTTACTGAGGAGTGGCTTCCGTCTGGCCACTCTACCATAAAGTCCTGATTGGTGGAGTGCTACAGAGACGGTTGTCCTTATGGAAGGGTTTCCCCATCTCCACAGAGGAGCTCTCTGTGACCATCGGGTTCTTGGTCACCTCCCTGACCAAGGCCCTTCTCCCCAGATTGCTCAGTTTGGCCGGGCGTCCAGCTCTAGGAAGAGTCTTGGTGGTTCCAAACGTCATCCATTTAAGAATGATGGAAGCCACTGTGTTCTTGGGGACCTTCAATGCTGCAGAAATGTTTTGGTACCAGTCCCCAGAAGTCACGACACAATCCTGTCTTGGAGCTCTATGGAAAAATCCTTTGACCTCATGGCTTGGTTTTTGTTCTGACGCACTGTCACCTGTGGGACCTTATAGACAGGGGTGTGCCTTTCCAAATCATGTCCAATCAATTTAATTTAGCACAGGTGGACTCCAAGTTGTAGAAACATCTTAACGATGATCAATGGAAACAGGATGCACCTGAGCTCAATTTCGAGTCTCATAGAAAAGGGTCTGAAATTTCTAAAAAACCTGTGTTTGCTTTGTCATTCTGGGGTATTGTGGTGCCATTATGTGGTATTGTGTTTTGATTGACGAAGAAAATGTTTTAATCAATTTTAGAATAAGGCTGTAAAGTAACGATGTGGAAAAGGGAAGGGGTCTGAAAACGTTCCAAATACATTATATGATTAACAGAGTAGCAGCAGCCTGTGTGTGTACATATTCAGTGCAAAAATACATTTGAAGGGTCAATGCAGATTTTAATAAACAATGGCAACACTGCCATGTTGATCTGAGCCTTGTCGGAAAACCGGTGTCCCGACTGTCGCTGTTTTCGGGAAACGTGTGTGCACATTAGTTCAATTTTGGGTAAAACTTTGTCAGGCATTGTGTCCTTGTCGGCGGGCCGTGAGTTATGATGACCAATTGGATACCACGAAATTTGGGTCAATTAAATAAATGTCATACAGTACCACACTCCCTGTTCCCATGACATGTATTATAAAACAATCAATACTGTATCAATTAAATATATTTATCTCACGCGGGTGATACGTTTATTGTGCAGCCATGAATGTATAATATATCTAGTCTGTGTACACATCACATGTAAATGGAAATACGTTGTTCAGAGTGGTATCAATACACCGACGGATCCATTTAGTGATGTCATAGTCAGGTTGGTACATTATCAGAATGTGGTGAATTGATGTAGATCAGTTTATTCTCTTTTTTGATGGAATGTATTGTATTTGGAGTCTTGGTGTTGTTTCTGCTGAATAATGTATTTGCTTTGCAATTGTTTTCAAGTGAAACAAATTGGGACTTGTTTCTGGTCAGTGTTGCTTTCTGTTCTACACTATCGCTTCAGATTAGATCCACTAGATTACTTCCGGATCGAAATTATCATCATGTCACTCCGTTTTGGACAGTTCCACCCTTCACAGGCGGAGCTAATATTTGATTGACCAACCAGTCGCCCTTCTTCGTGGAGATCAGGTTCGGCTGTTGCCTTTGTATGTATAATATATGGCTGTAGCGATCACATCACGTCACATGACCAGAGTCACCCTGACGTTAAATGCACGCGAACATCTTCAATAGCCAGTTCGTTGTCTCAAACTACGGTTGTTGCTGAGCTGACAGCTATACTTATCTGGCAACAAAACCGTCCGCCCCGAACAGCTCTGCAGTCGATTCCGTCTGTTTTTATTTTGTTAGCTAAAACGAGCTACTGTGGTTAAAGTTTTGTTGGTTATCTTGTTAGCAAATTACTTGTTTCTTGGGAAACGTTAGTAAACAATCCAATTTGCAAGATCAACCGATCTTCACACTAAGCATCTGTCTGCGGTTGATCAGAAGAACCCAAATAAACCCAGGATGACGACCAACGCTCAGGAGGCGAAGAGTTGCCCAATCCCTACCCGGGTGCTCACCCTGAAAGACTGGTCTCAGCTCCCCGACTGCTACAGTCAGACTCCCGGGGGTACTCTCTTCTCCACAACGCCCGGAGGTAAGAGCACCTGGCCCGGATGTTTACGACCAACCATGCAGCACGCACAACACGTTTTGTACCAGTGGTAGTTTAGCTAATGTTAGCCAGCTACTTTTTTTTAGATAGAAAACCAACGTTTATAATGTGGGAAAAGGGGAACTAAACTAGCTAGGTACTTAACGATGGTTGTCAAAGGAAATAACACGTTCGCGTTAATTATAGCTGTATTGAAACGTACATTTACTTCCCCAAATCTTGCAACCTCTCAACGTTACTTAACCCTCACGGTCTTGTGACTCCAGTTTATTTGGTCGGATATAATACATGCGCAAATGAGTGACACGTGCTTGCTAGCTGGCTAAAACGAGGTTAGTTATGTCTGTTTGACTTGCAGCATACTGTATTTGTTGGAAATTGCATATGGTATGTGATATTTTAAATGCAACTTCATTCAATGCCTCTTTAAAAAAAAAAAAAAAAACATACTATTGCGTCCAGTCATTTTAATATGGGACCTCACTCTTCCCGTAATATTACGGCAATATTCTTATTGAAAGACGAAAATGATTTAAGTGATGTGGAAGAACAGGGATCACGTGTTCAACTGCATGGCTGCTGTTTACGTGCAGTCCGTGCAGAGCAGAATGAAGGTGGGATTCGGTCTGTTTATTACACTGCTCAGACCTGTGTAAACTCGCCGAGAACTGGCTGCTGAAATTCACATTCAAAACAGCTCATGTAGAGTGCTATGTTGAGAACCAATTGCCAATTAACTTTGCTGGGGCAGTTGAGATCTGCTATATGTATGTATGTATGTATGTGTCTCTTAATATCGAAAACATGCCACATTATGTAAGCTAAGTAGCCATAGTGATGGGAGTTATGGTTGTCAAATTTGGCACAACATTCTTGAGCGGAAAAGCCGATTGGTGGACAACAAGCTCCTCTTGACCTATGACCTATTGGTGGGCGGGCCAGATTCAGGGTGATGATTGGGGAGGAGAGAGGGAGACACCCTTTGGGTGCCACCACAGCTTCCCTGGTGCATTTCAGGAATACTGTAGGAACATTCTGTTCTAGCCAAGTGGAGAGTGAGAGGGAGCGACGGAAAAATACAGAAAAGAGCTGTTAAATTCTACAACCACCCAAAAGGAAGCAATTCCCAAACCTTCCATAACAAAGCCAACACCTACAGATGGATGAACCTTGAGAAAAGTCCCCAAAGCAAGCTGGTCCTGGGGCTCTGTTCAAACACGCCCCAGGACAGCAACACAATTAGACCCAACCAAGTCATGAGAAGACAAAAAGATTATTACTTGACACATTGCTTAGTTTTTTTTGTTTATTCTTTCCAAACTAGAATGCTCTTTGTCCCTAAACAGAGTGCAGCATTGCAGAATTCCTGACCACTGACTGACCCAAAATTTAAGGAGAGCTTTGACTATGTACAGACTTGGTGAGCGTAGCCTTTCTATTGAAAGAGGCTGCTGTAGGCAGACCTTTGGAACTTTTGTTTACTGAGTGTAGTTTACTGTACATTTTTTGTTTATTTAACTTTGATCTATTTCACTTGCTTTGGCAATGTAAACATGTTTCCCATGACAATAAAGCCCTTGAATCTGAGAGAGAGTAAAGTGTGAGGGGGAGGGATTGGGAAGCATACATGGAGTGCAACGAGAGGCCTTTCTAAGAATTGTTGAAGTGAGGACATGTGGGAGTGAGGGAGTGGTGGAATGTGTGATTTGGCTGAGAGCAGAAAGCAGTGTGGTTTCAGGTCCTCTATGGATCCTTCATGTTACTTTTGCGTCATGGAAGGCTTGGCCAGACCAGAACAAACTAGTTAAGAGCTTTAAGGAGTAGTTATAACATGGTTATGACAGTTGCGTTACTGTCATTACACTGCTTATGGTGATTCTTCATTGATGCCTTACAACAGGTGCTCCCGAGCGTCACAGCGGTCTAAGGCACTGAATCTCAGTGCCAGAGGTGTTACTACAGACCCTGGTTTGATTCCAGGCTGTATCACAGCCGGCCAGGATTGCGAGTCCCATAGGGCGGCGCACAATTGGCTCAGCGTCGTCCGGTTTTGGCCGGGGCAGGCCGTCATTGTAAATAAGAATATGTTCTTAACTGACTTGCCTAGTTAAATAAATAAAAACATTTGGCCTAGAGCAGTTTTACATGATGCTTCTATAACCAGAAGTTAATTTTCTATAATTAACTGCTGATGTGAGCACAACAAGCATACACATGGTTTGGAGAGACTGCTCCGGTCCCCCGGCCGATCTCTCCCTGCTGTAATGTGATGAGGGGAGGGTGGGTGTTATCCCATTGCCACTGACAGAGCGTAGCATTACATGGGATGGGCTAGGTTTCATGTGAACCGAGAGATTGGCCACAGAGCTGGACTTAGCTGGGCCTTTTCTGCATAACTCGGGCCAGGGTACTATAGTTTAGCTGCTGGCTGTCCTGTTCTCTCTGCATAGCTTCTGCCTAAATTCCTGCCCCAATGTTTACACACACACACACACACTCCCTTCGCTTTCCTTTTGTTCAGGACAGGGTGCTCAACTGGCAGAGGTTGTATAGTGTGTGTGGAAATGTAACTGTTCTGCACTGTATCAGTTGTAACTACAGCGTGCTGTACTAATACTCAGTGGTGGAAAAAGTACCCAATTGTCATTCTAAAGTAAAGATGCCTTAATAGAAAATAACTTGAGACAAAGTGAAAGTCAACCAGTAAAATACATGAGTAAAAGTATTTGGTTTTAAATGTACTTAAGTGTAAATCATTTCATGTTCCTTATATTATATACCCTTCTAGGTAAAGTCCCCCTTATCTCAGCTCGCTGGTCACCATAGCATCTCCCACCTGTAGCACACGCTCCAGCAGGTATATCTCTCTAGTCTACCCCAAAACCAATTCTTTTTTTGGCCGCCTCTCCTTCCATTTCTCTGCTGCCAATGACTGGAACGAACTACAAAAATCTCTGGAACTGGAAACACTTATCTCCCTCACTAGCTTTAAGCACCAACTGTCAGAGCAGCTCACAGATTACTGCACCTGTACATAGCCCACCTATAATTTAGTCCAAACAACTACCTCTTTCCCTACTGTATTTTATTTATTTATTTATTTTGCTCCTTTGCACCCCATTATTTTTATTTCTACTTTGCACGTTCTTCCATTGCAAAACTACCATTCCAGTGTTTTACTTGCTATATTGTATTTACTTCACCACCATGGCCTTTTTTTCCCTTCTCACCTCATTTGCTCACATCGTGTATATAGACTTGTTTATACTGTATTATTGACTGTATGTTTTACTCCATGTGTAACTCTGTCGTTGTATGTGTCAAACTGCTTTGCTTTATCTTGGCCAGGTCGCAGTTGTAAATGAGAACTTGTTCTCAACTTGCCTACCTGGTTAAATAAAGGTGTTCTCAACTAGCCTACCTGGTTAAATAAAGGTGTTCTCAACTTGCCTACCTGGTTAAATAAAGGTGAAATAAAAAAATATTAAGAGAACCAGACAGCACAATTTGGCCCCTGGCCATCTGAAGTCAATGTTGTCTTGCATTTTTTTACATTTGTTACCTTAAATCACCTGTTCCCTTTTTGACAACCAGCCTTTGTTCTGGCATCTCTGTTTGTTCTGGCATCTCTGTTTGTTCTGGCATCTCTGTTTCCAGGCTAATGGAAGTGCTGAAAGGGGGGGGGGGGGGGGGGGGGGGGGGGGGGGGGGGGATCATAAAACTACTTCCCCTACTGTACCTGCCTCTAAAAAGCTGGGATTTGAATCCTGGCTCTGGTAAAGGCAGCTCCTCCCAGTCTGCTCCAAACTCAGATGCAACTAACCCTATTACCCTTTCTTCTTCCTTCAGTCTGTCAGCAACCTGTCAGAGCCTAGTTGTTTACCAAACAGTCTACTGTAGACGTGCAGACATCCTTTGTATGGAGTGGCAAGTCAAGTTTCCCTTTCCATACTGTATTCCAAATGGTCTAGGCCTGTTATGGAAGAGATGACATAACCTCCACTCAACCAGGCAACCTCATGAATTGGGTATCACCACAGGAGGCCTCCAAGTCACCTAAGCTAACATAAGGTAGGGAAAACTCTGCCGGTGACTACAGTACAGCTCTGTAGCGTGCGACACAGAGCGCCCGGTGCAGGCCACGCGGAGCGCCCGGTGCAGGCCACGCGGAGCGCCCGGTGCAGGCCACGCGGAGCGCCCGGTGCAGGCCACGCGGAGCGCCCGGTGCAGGCCACGCGGAGCGCCCGGTGCAGGCCACGCGGAGAGCTCTGTGTGTTTGGTGACCACATATGTTTCTGGTCTGCCTCCTGTCACCACTTCCTGGTTCTAGGAGAACTTGTTTATGTTCTCCACTTTCCTAGAACTGGTTTACTACTGCCAACCCACAACTTCTCTCCTGTTTCCTCCTGTTTTCCTCTCTTCCCTTACTCACAATGGCCAACAGACCCCTCTTTTCCCCTCCCTTCTCCTCCATCTCCTCTCCTTGGGCTGAAAACCGTGTGTGTGGTATGCATCCAACAGCCCTGACCCTAAGGCCAGGGAGGGGTGCAGTCCCAGTTTCTTCCAGATACACTTGTATTTGTGCAGCTTTGACATCAAACGATTCATGGCTGGTTTTCAAGGGGCATATTGGATAAATCGGGAACTAAATCATCAATTTTTGTACACTGAATAATGTGCTTGAGTTTATAACTAATCTCCAACAGATGTTATGGGTCAATTTTAGAGATGTCCCTGACTAAAATAAAAATACTGGTCGACCGAATGTTGTCTGTTCTTCAGACCAATTGATTGGTGAACACAAAAATATATATTTCATATTGATACTTCCTGTGTTTTAGTCATATCAGCTATAGCACAGCAAGTCTGAGGCTCAGTGCATGTCTTAAAAAACAAATTGACAGCGACTGACTGTGACGAGCACCCGTTGTCTGTGTCTTACTCTGCTACAGAGACCACAACATCAACAGAACAGTGTTTATCGCGCTGTCCGTGTTGCTTTGTTTAGGAAAACCATTACCCCAACCCGTGCTCTCTTTGTGACTCATTTATACATCACATGCACCTGACCAATATGGCTATAAAGGCCCCTGGAGGGGATGACTGACGTTTTACAGACTGCTAACCAACTGTGCTATTTATTTTTTATCCCACATTGTTTTTACAGTTGAAGTGGGAAGTTTACATAAACCTTAGCCAAATGCATTTAAACTCAGTTTTACATATTCCTGACATTTAATCTTAGTAAAAATTCCCTGTCTCAGGTCAGTTCGGATCACCACTTTATTTTAAGAAGTGAAATGTCAGAATATTAGGGGTTTTTTTTCAGCTTTTATTTATTTCATCACATTCCCAGTGTGTCAGAAGTTTACATACACTCAATTAGTGTTTGGTAGCATTGACTTTAAATTGTTTCAAACATTTTGGGTAGCTTTCCACAATAAGTTGGGTGAATTTTGACCCATTCCTCCTGACAGAGCTGGTGTTACTGAGTCAGGTTTGTAGGCCTCCTTGCTCAGACGCTTTATCAGTTCTGCCCACAAGCTTTCTATAGGATTGAGGTCAGGGCTTTGTGATGGCCACTCCAATACCTTGACTTTGTTGTCCTTAAGCCATTTTGCCACAACTTTGGAAGTGTGCTTGGGGTCATTGTCCATTTGGAAGACCCATTTGCGACCAAGCTTTAACTTCCTGACTGATGTCTTGAGATATTGCTTCAATATAGCCACATCATTTTCCTGCCTCATGATGCCATCTATTTTGTGAAGTCCACCAGTCACTCCTGCAGCAAAGCACCCCCACAACTTGATGCTGCCACCCCCATGATGCTGCCATCCTCAGACCGGAGGACATTTCTCCAAAAACAATGATCTTTGTCCCCATGTGCAGTTGCAGACTGTAGTCTGGCTTTTTATGGCGGTTTTGGAGCAGTGGCTTCTTCCCTGCCTAGAGGCCTTTCATGATATGTCGATTATAGGACTTGTTTTACTGTGGATATAGATACTTTTGTACCTGTTTCCTCCTGCATCTTCACAAGGTCCTTTGCTGTTGTTCTGGGATTGATTTGCACTTTTCGCACCGAAGTACGTTCATCTCTAGGAGATGGAACGCGTCTCCTTCCTGAGCAGTATGACGGCTGTGTGGTCCCATGGTGTTTATACTCGCGTACTATTGCTTGTACAGAACATGGTACCTTCAGTCATTTGGAAATTGCTCTCAAAGATGAATCAGACTTGTGGAGGTCTACAATTTTTGGTGTCTGAGATCTTGGCTGATTTTCCCATGATGTCAAGCAAAGAGGCACAGAGTTTGAAGGTAGGCCTTGAAACACATCCACAGGTACACCTCCAATAGGCTAATTGACATTGACTCAATTAATCAGAAGCCACTAAAGCCATGATATAATTTTCTGGAATTTTCCAAGCTGTATAAAGGCACAGTCAACTTAGTGTATATAAACTTCTGACCCACTGGAATTGTGTTACAGTGAAATAGGGTTACGGTCTGTAAATAATTGTTGGGAAAATTACTTGTCATGCGCAACGTAGATGTCCTAACCGACTTGCCTTAACTATAGTTTGTCAACAAGATATTTGTGAAGTGGTTGACAAACGAGTTTTAATGACTCCAACCTAAGTGTTTGTAAACTTCCGACTTCAACTGTTACTAATTTTGTACATAATGTTGCTGCTACCGTCTCTTATGACCGAAAAGAGCTTCTGGACATCAGAACAGCGATTGGACATCAGAACAGCGATTACTCCCCTCGAACTGGACAAAGATTTGTTTTCTTTAATGTGTCTGACTCAAAGGATATATTGCTTTGTCGAGCCAAGGATCAAATCGGCGTCATCTGTTTGAATAAAAGGGGGAGGAGGGCAGATGCCTTGTAAGAATTTGTTGACGAGTAGGTAAACCACCACTAACCTTTGCACGTTGGCCAATAATACAATAATTGGAAAACAAACTGGACGATCTACGATTTAAGACTATCCTACCAACGGGACATTCAAAACTGTAACATCTTGTTTCACTGATACGTGGCTGAACGACAACATGGATAATATAGAGCTGGCTGGCTTCCTCGCACATCAGCAGGACAGAGCAGCTACGTCTGGTAAGACGGGGCGAGGGTGTGTCAACTGCTGTTGTAATGTCTAATATTAAAGAAGTCTCAAGGTATTGCCCGCCTGAAGTAGAATACCTCATGATAAGCTGTAGACTACACGATCTACCAAGAGTTCTCATCTATATTATTCGTAGCTGTCTATTTACCACCACAAACTGATGCTGGCACTAAGACTGCACTCAAGAAAATGCTCATCCAGAAGCCACGCTCCTAGTGGCCAGGGACTTTAATGCAGGCAAACTTAAATCCGTTTAACCTCATTTCTACCAGCATGTCACATGCAACCAGAGGAGAAAAAAAAACTATTGACCACTGTTACTCCACACACAGATGCATACAAAGCTCTCCCTCGCCCTCCATTTGGCAAATCTGACTATAATTCTATCCTTCTGATTACAAGCTAAAACTATAGCAGGAAGTACCAGTGACTCGCTCAATACGGAAGTGGTCAGGTCATGTGGCTGCTACGCTGCAGGACTTTTTTGCTAGCAAAGACTGGAATATGTTCTCGGATTGCACTGACCGGTTGCTACGGAGGGCATGCACTGACCGGTTGCTACGGAGGGCATGCACTGACCGGTTGCTACGGAGGGCATGCACTGACCGGTTGCTACGGAGGGTAGTGCATACGGCTCAGTACATCGCTGAGGCCAAGCTTCCTGACATCCAGGACCTACAGTGCTTTGCAAAAGTATTCATCCCCCTTAGTGTGTTTTCCTATTTTGTTGCACTACAACCTGTAATTTATTTTTATTTGGGTTTCATGTAATGGACATACACAAAATAGTCCAATTTGGTGAAATTAAAATGACTTGTTTTAAAAAAAATGAAAAGTGGTGTGTATGTGTATTCACCCCCTTTGCTATAAAGCCCCTAAATAAGATCTGGTGCAACCAATTACCTTCAGAAGTCACATAATTAGTTAGATTGCACACAGGTGGACTTTATTTAAGTGTGTTTTGTTCTGAAAGGCCCCGGAGTCTGCACCACCAAGCTAACAACACACCCCCCCCCCCCCCCCCCCCCCCCCCCCGACAGGAACACGCATCATCTACGACAGGAAGTTCCTCCTGGACTGTCGGAACTCTCCCATTGCCCGGACTCCTCCATGCTGCCTGCCCCAGATCCCAGGGGTGACGGTGCCTGCTCTGCACCCTCTGGGCAAACTACAGGAACTTAAAGAGGAGCTGGAGGAGGAGGAGAAGGACCTGGGAGGTAGGAATGTGCACACACCAAACACACTAGACATGCGTACTGTGTACACGCACACACACATTATGTACAGATGTGCACACTGACATAAACGTGCATATGAACATGTACACACGGGTAGAACTCCATTCAACCAACTATATGATAATGTTGACATGCACCTACTGATATGTTATTTCCTTGTCTTCGTGGAACCTAGTGTTTTAAGAAGTGGATGAGGGGGAGTAGAAGACCAGAGCAGCATTATCACCTGCTGTTATTCCTGTCCATCTGTCTGTCGAACATGGTCACCTTCTGTTATTCCTGTCCATCTGTCCTGTCAGTCAGGACCTAGCCTTCCAAGTCCTGTCCCTGTTCATTTACTATAGAACAAGGCTTCCTGCCTAGAAGTAGCCTTTTCACATTGGGTAAAAGGAGCCATGAGCACCAACATGTGAAGTTCATAGGAGTATGTCAAATGAAAGCTGGGTCTATATTTGAGTAATTAAGGCAAATAAAAAATGTGTCTTAAACTGTCCATCCTAAAACAGATGGACAAGGTGTCTTAAACTGTCCATCCTAAAACAAGGTGTCTTAGAAACATCTACCATTAAAGTCTTAAGATATTAGAAATGCCTCTAAACACAATGTTGACGTAAAGACCTCTTGTCAACTAATATCAACACTTCTATTTTGTTTTGGATCTTTTTTTCTGCCTGTTGTAAGTTTGAGACTTTGCGTTGTGCTTTGAAATTCCGTTACCAAATACCCACGTGTCTTCCAGGTATTTTCTCTCCCTCATGAGGGAGGATAATGAAAGGTCACAGAAGTGACAAGTGAAGGTAGACCTATCAATTAGTTAGTGTTTTTACAGATATCACATTTTGTTATGTGACTAAAACTTGATATTCCGTTACCAAATCAGTACATGGAATTTCTGCTATTGAATTGGTTACAATGTGGTAATTATGGTAGTCACAAAGAACAGTTGGGTTCACACATTTGGACAGTACAGCAGAGTAGAGTCCGGTAAATATAAGTGCTATAGTTCAGATCTGGTCTTGTTTGGGGGCAGAGCTCATTTTAAAATGAGTCAGTGTGTAGAATAATAGTGCATACTTCTACCTTTTTAGGATGCATCACCATGAAGAGAATGGCATTCGGATCCATAATTGTGTAGTTCAGATCAGGGATCCATGATGTAATTCCGTTACCGGGTTTAAATCCATGTTCTGGTTTGGCATACATTTTAAGTGAAAAATCTGAGTCTCAGTGCAATTTCATCTCTGTGGAATGGACCATAGAACATTGTAATGTTTTCCTACCCAAAACTCTGCAGATATCTGTTTATATCAGTGTGTATCTTATCTGGTACTTGACTGTAGATATCTCTATGTATCAGCTGGTTATCTGTTGTCCTAGGGCACAGTTTTGTTTTACAGCTGACGACACACTACTGTGATGTTGAGCTGTGGGCTAGTTGCAGACAGTGTCATTATGTATCAGGCTGGTTATCTGAGTATGTTGAGGTCAGCACATGGTTACTAGATAAACAGTTAAATGGAGCGTGTTTCAACAGGAGAGAGGGAGTGGTCTGATGTTTGGCTGTTTCTATTGGTCATGAGATGCCTGTTTTTGTGGAGAGACGACACCATCCTCTGACCCCTCTTTCTGTCTCTCTCTCCCTCTCTCTGTGAGGCTAAAGATGATGGACATTAACGATGACCTCTTTTCTCTCCCCCAGACAGACAAATAGAAGGGTTTGGTGATTGTGTCTGCTCTGGGAGATTTGTCTCTCCTGTCTGGAGTTGACAAAAACACATTTGTAAGAAGGATGAACACAACACTGTCACGCCACGCCCCCCCCCCCCCCCTCCCCTGACTGATACAAGTAATGACGGATTTGTTCATGTCTCTTTTTTTTCTTCCCCACTCTCTCTCTCTCTTTTTCTCTCTCTCTTTTTCTCTCTTTTTCTCTTTTTCTCTCTTTCTCTCTCTTTCTCTCCCCTCCATTTCTCTCTCCCTCTGTAGATGACAGCCAGTTTGAGATGGACATCTGAGCAGCAGCTCATTGCCTCCTGTGGAGAGAACTGTTTTATCTTCTATTCTGACGTCTGATTGGTCCTTTACAACCAGCATGCGTCACATTCACCTTCTTCAACTTCCTTTTTTAAAACCTTTTTTGTTGAGGAAACCCCCCAAAATAAAGAGAATGGGGATAGGTCGATCCCTGTGTTTAGTATTATTTTTAGCACCAGTATGCGTACATTTTTTTAAAGCGCAGAATGCGTCAATGTTTGCAGATTAGTGTCTGAGCTGCAAGGTTGGAAGAAGCAATACATTTGTGTTTATTGGACTGTTTTTGATTTGTACATAAGAGTACGGTACTTTGTATTTTTTAAAAGGAGAGAAATGTACGAGATTTTACATGAAACATACGGAGGGGTTGGTCAACACGGCAGAGTTGCTGCTGGGCCTATGAGGGGTCACCACGTCTGACCCTGGCATAAGGTTAAAGGTCAGAGGCTGGGGGTGACTGTTGGACAGGCTCTTCCATGCATCTACCTGTGGAGGAGGAACTGAAATGTATCAAAGTTCAAAATAAAAATCATTATAAAACCTAAACTTGAGTTCAGTCATGTTCTTGTTGTTTCCTCATGTGGTCCCTATTTTCAAACTGTGCCAGAAAGCCATATGTCAGTACAGCAAGTTCACTATGTCATTACTTTAAATACACAAAACAACATGATCTGCCTCGCTCTCTTAAATCAAAGGATTTAATGAAATGAGTACTATACTGATGGCTGGCTTTCATTTTCAGATGTAAATAGAGACTCCCATGACTGTACTTATACTATGATATGCATGTTCTTATTGCTAGTCTGGTGCCTCAGCATGTTCTGACCGGGTTAATGTATGCAGCTATGTTCGTCTGTCTCCACTATGTGCCCTCAGCATTACCCTAGTCTAATCAGCATAACAATCTACAACCATGTTTCCATCAAACATTATTTTTTTTAAACACAACAGGCCTGATGGAAAATGAACATTTTGTTGGTAAAATTTCCAAATTCAGACAAAATACGCTAGACAAGGTGGGATCTTTCTGTGTCTGTAAAATGAATTTTGCAAGAAATGGCGGCGGAAATATTATATGGATATAAATTGGAATCACTCTTGTGTGGTTCAACCACTACGACTTTATGAAACCATGCAGTCTATAGGTTACATATGAAATGCGTTTTGAACTTCACAGGGAGGTGAAAGTGCACGGTGATGCTCTTTTCAATAAATATCGAGGGTCTTACTCTGGTGACATGATCATCTATGCTTGGCAGCTGTTTGACAATTAAAAAATGATCTTGCTCTTTTGTCCACAATAATACCTGCGCTATATTAGCGAGTGCAAGTTTGGATGGAAACCTAGCTAATACAGTCTTCGCACAAACCAGCAGCAAAGCACCAATAGACGGGTTGGTTGTTTAGAAACAAAACTGAAGCGCGTAAAACTATGCGGCAAAAACAGATGAGGTTGGCGTAGATTGAACATAGTTTACATGTTATCATCCAATGTTTATTTAACACATAAATTAAGTTGCACAATGAATACTTGTCTCTCAAATACATAGTTCCGGTTGTTTTAGCGATTTTTTTTTTTTTGTTGCCATATTAGCATAGACGTGACATCAGTCAAGAACAAGCTCAAACGACCTGAACAAGCCACTTGCAATGGCAGTGATTTGTTGCTAGCTACGGTATCTGACTGTTCAGAATCACAACCTTCTGCCCCTTTGAAGCGCGAGCATCGTTTTGATGACGTAGCAGCTAAACCGTCTGAACTAAGGTATTACGTCATCGTAGAAAAGTAGGAAGTTAAAGCAGGTAACATGGATTTCATACATTTAGTTTTGATACAATGTGTTAAGTCATTGGAAATACTGCACGTGTAGCCTACACATTTTCTTGAATGGTTTCCAAACGTCTGCCATTAAAGCAAAACTTAACTCCACAATCTTGATACAATGTACCCAGTGTATAAAGTAGACCCTATTGAGTAGTCATTACATTGCGTACACTACACAGACCAGACCATTGACATTTAAATTTCCTTTTGTGGAAATGCATAACAGACCAATGAATGCATAGTGATTAGGAGCCCCTCTAGCTTTTGTTAGGCAGAACTTACTCCACAATGTTGACATAATGTACCCACTGTATAATGTTAGGCTGCAGTGAGTAATCACTACAGTACTGGCCGACTACACATCTCTCTGTCTCTCGCTCGCCACCCCTCTCTCTCTAGACCACGCCACCCCTCTCTCTCTCTCTCTAGACCACGCCACCTCTCTCTCTCTCTCTCTAGACCACGCCACCTCTCTCTCTCTAGACCACGCCACCCCTCTCTCTCTCTCTCTAGACCACGCCACCCCTCTCTCTCTAGACCACGCCACCTCTCTCTCTCTCTAGACCACGCCACCCCTCTCTCTCTCTCTCTAGACCACGCCACCCCTCTCTCTCTAGACCACGCCACCCCTCTCTCTAGACCACGCCACCCCTCTCTCTCTAGACCACGCCACCCCTCTCTCTCTAGACCACGCCACCCCCCTCTCTCTCTCTCTCAACCACGCCACCCCTCTCTCTCTCTCTCTCTAGACCACGCCACCCCTCTCTCTCTCTCTCTCTAGACCACGCCACCCCTCTCTCTCTCTCTCTAGACCACGCCACCCCTCTCTCTCTCTCTCTAGACCACGCCACCCCTCTCTCTCTAGACCACGCCACCCCTCTCTCTCTAGACCACGCCACCTCTCTCTCTCTAGACCACGCCACCCCTCTCTCTCTCTCTCTAGACCACGCCACCCCTCTCTCTCTAGACCACGCCACCCCTCTCTCTCTAGACCACGCCACCCCTCTCTCTCTCTAGACCACGCCACCCCCCTCTCTCTCTCTCTAGACCACGCCACCCCTCTCTCTCTAGACCACGCCACCCCTCTCTCTCTCTCTAGACCACGCCACCCCTCTCTCTCTCTCTCTAGACCACGCCACCCCTCTCTCTCTCTAGACCACGCCACCCCTCTCTCTCTCTAGACCACGCCACCCCTCTCTCTAGACCACGCCACCCCCCTCTCTCTAGACCACGCCACCCCTCTCTCTCTAGACCACGCCACCCCTCTCTCTCTAGACCACGCCACCCCTCTCTCTCTAGACCACGCCACCCCTCTCTCTCTAGACCACGCCACCCCTCTCTCACTAGACCACGCCACCCCTCTCTCTCACACTAGTACACGCCACCTCTCTCTCTCTAGACCACGCCACCTCTCTCTCTAGACCACGCCACCTCTCTCTCTCGACCACGCCACCCCTCTCTCTCTAGACCACGCCACCTCTCTCTCACTAGACCACGCCACCCCTCTCTCACTAGACCACGCCACCCCTCTCACTAGATCACGCCACCCCTCTCTCTCTAGACCACGCCATCCCTCTCTCTCTAGACCACGCCACCCCTCTCTCTCTAGACCACGCCACCCCTCTCTCTCTAGACCACGCCACCCCTCTCTCTCTAGACCACGCCACCCCTCTCTCGCTCTCTCTAGACCACACCACCTCTCTCTCTCTCTCTAGACCACGCCACCTCTCTCTCTCTCTAGACCACGCCACCTCTCTCTCTCTAGACCACGCCACCCCTCTCTCTCTAGACCACGCCACCCCTCTCTCTCTAGACCACGCCACCCCTCTCTCTCTCTAGACCACGCCACCCCTCTCTCTCTAGACCACGCCACCTCTCTCTCTCTCTAGACCACGCCACCCCTCTCTCTCTAGACCGAGCCACCCCTCTCTCTCTAGACCACGCCACCCCTCTCTCTAGACCACGCCACCCCTCTCTCTCTAGACCACGCCACCCCTCTCTCACTAGACCACGCAACCCCTCTCTCTCACACTAGTACACGCAACCCCTCTCTCTCACACTAGTACACGCCACCTCTCTCTCTCTAGACCACGCCACCTCTCGCTCTCTCTAGACCACGCCACCTCTCGCTCTCTAGACCACGCCACCCCTCTCTCACTAGACCACGCCACCCCTCTCTCACTAGACCACGCCACCCCTCTCTCTCTAGACCACGCCACCCCTCTCTCTCTAGACCACGCCACCCCCCTCTCTCTAGACCACGCCACCCCTCTCTCTCTAGACCACGCCACCCCTCTCTCTCTAGACCACGCCACCCCTCTCTCTCTAGACCACGCCACCCCTCTCTCTCTAGACCACGCCACCCCTCTCTCTCTAGACCACGCCACCTCTCTCTCTCTAGACCACGCCACCTCTCTCTCTCGACCACGCCACCCCTCTCTCTCTAGACCACGCCACCTCTCTCTCACTAGACCACGCCACCCCTCTCTCACTAGACCACGCCACCCCTCTCACTAGACCACGCCACCCCTCTCTCTCTAGACCACGCCATCCCTCTCTCTCTAGACCACGCCACCCCTCTCTCTCTAGACCACGCCACCCCTCTCTCTCTAGACCACGCCACCCCTCTCTCTCTAGACCACGCCACCCCTCTCTCTCTCTCTAGACCACGCCACCCCTCTCTCTCTCTAGACCACGCCACCCCTCTCTCTCTAGACCACGCCACCCCTCTCTCTCTAGACCACGCCACCTCTCTCTCTCTAGACCACGCCACCTCTCTCTCTCTCTAGACCACGCCACCCCTCTCTCTCTAGACCACGCCACCCCTCTCTCTCTAGACCACGCCACCCCTCTCTCTCTAGACCACGCCACCCCTCTCTCACTAGACCACGCAACCCCTCTCTCTCACACTAGTACATGCAACCCCTCTCTCTCACACTAGTACACGCCACCTCTCTCTCTCTAGACCACGCCACCTCTCGCTCTCTCTAGACCACGCCACCTCTCTCTCACTAGACCACGCCACCCCTCTCTCACTAGACCACGCCACCCCTCTCTCACTAGACCACGCCACCCCTCTCTCTCTAGACCACGCCACCCCTCTCTCTCTAGACCACGCCACCCCTCTCTCTCTAGACCACGCCACCCCTCTCTCTCTAGACCACGCCACCCCTCTCCCTCTAGACCACGCCACCCCTCTCTCTAGACCACGCCACCCCTCTCTCTCTAGACCACGCCACCCCTCTCCCTCTAGACCACGCCACCCCTCTCCCTCTAGACCACGCCACCCCTCTCCCTCTAGACCACGCCACCCCTCTCTCTCTAGACCACGCCACCTCTCTCTCTCTCTCTAGACCACGCCACCTCTCTCTCTCTCTCTCTCTAGACCACGCCACCTCTCTCTCTCTCTCTCTCTAGACCACGCCACCCCTCTCTCTCTCAACCACGCCACCCCCCTCTCTCTCTCTCTCTAGACCACGCCACCCCTCTCTCTCTCTCTCTAGGCCACCCCTCTCTCACACTAGTACACGCCACCTCTCTCTCTCTAGACCACGCCACCTCTCTCTCTAGACCACGCCACCCCTCTCTCTCTAGACCACGCCACCCCTCTCTCTCTAGACCACGCCACCCCTCTCTCTCTCTCTAGACCACGCCACCCCTCTCTCTCTCTCTAGACCACGCCACCCCTCTCTCTCTAGACCACGCCACCCCTCTCTCTCACACTAGTACACGCCACCTCTCTCTCTCTAGACCACGCCACCTCTCTCTCTAGACCACGCCACCTCTCTCTCGACCACGCCACCCCTCTCTCACTAGACCATGCCACCCCTCTCTCACTAGACCATGCCACCCCTCTCTCACTAGACCACGCCACCCCTCTCACTAGACCACGCCACCCCTCTCTCTAGACCACGCCACCTCTCTCTCACTAGACCATGCCACCCCTCTCACTAGACCACGCCACCCCTCTCACTAGACCACGCCACCCCTCTCTCGCTAGACCACGCCACCCCTCTCTCGCTAGACCACGCCACCTCTCTCTCTCTAGACCACGCCACCCCTCTCTCTCTCTCTAGACCACGCCACCCCTCTCTCTCTCTCTCTAGACCACGCCACCCCTCTCTCACTAGACCACGCCACCCCTCTCTCTCTAGACCACGCCACCCCTCTCTCTCTAGACCACGCCACCCCTCTCTCTCTAGACCACGCCACCCCTCTCTCTCTAGACCACGCCACCCCTCTCTCACTAGACCACGCAACCCCTCTCTCTCACACTAGTACATGCAACCCCTCTCTCTCACACTAGTACACGCCACCTCTCTCTCTCTAGACCACGCCACCTCTCGCTCTCTCTAGACCACGCCACCTCTCTCTCACTAGACCACGCCACCCCTCTCTCACTAGACCACGCCACCCCTCTCTCACTAGACCACGCCACCCCTCTCTCTCTAGACCACGCCACCCCTCTCTCTCTAGACCACGCCACCCCTCTCTCTCTAGACCACGCCACCCCTCTCTCTCTAGACCACGCCACCCCTCTCCCTCTAGACCACGCCACCCCTCTCTCTAGACCACGCCACCCCTCTCTCTCTAGACCACGCCACCCCTCTCCCTCTAGACCACGCCACCCCTCTCCCTCTAGACCACGCCACCCCTCTCCCTCTAGACCACGCCACCCCTCTCTCTCTAGACCACGCCACCTCTCTCTCTCTCTCTAGACCACGCCACCTCTCTCTCTCTCTCTCTCTAGACCACGCCACCTCTCTCTCTCTCTCTCTCTAGACCACGCCACCCCTCTCTCTCTCAACCACGCCACCCCCCTCTCTCTCTCTCTCTAGACCACGCCACCCCTCTCTCTCTCTCTCTAGGCCACCCCTCTCTCACACTAGTACACGCCACCTCTCTCTCTCTAGACCACGCCACCTCTCTCTCTAGACCACGCCACCCCTCTCTCTCTAGACCACGCCACCCCTCTCTCTCTAGACCACGCCACCCCTCTCTCTCTCTCTAGACCACGCCACCCCTCTCTCTCTCTCTAGACCACGCCACCCCTCTCTCTCTAGACCACGCCACCCCTCTCTCTCACACTAGTACACGCCACCTCTCTCTCTCTAGACCACGCCACCTCTCTCTCTAGACCACGCCACCTCTCTCTCGACCACGCCACCCCTCTCTCACTAGACCATGCCACCCCTCTCTCACTAGACCATGCCACCCCTCTCTCACTAGACCACGCCACCCCTCTCACTAGACCACGCCACCCCTCTCTCTAGACCACGCCACCTCTCTCTCACTAGACCATGCCACCCCTCTCACTAGACCACGCCACCCCTCTCACTAGACCACGCCACCCCTCTCTCGCTAGACCACGCCACCCCTCTCTCGCTAGACCACGCCACCTCTCTCTCTCTAGACCACGCCACCCCTCTCTCTCTCTCTAGACCACGCCACCCCTCTCTCTCTCTCTCTAGACCACGCCACCCCTCTCTCACTAGACCACGCCACCCCTCTCTCTCTAGACCACGCCACCCCTCTCTCTCTAGACCACGCCACCCCTCTCTCTCTAGACCACGCCACCCCTCTCTCTCTAGACCACGCCACCCCTCTCTCTCTAGACCACGCCACCCCTCTCTCTCTAGACCACGCCACCCCTCTCTCTAGACCACGCCACCCCTCTCTCTCTCTCTCTCTCTAGACCACGCCACCCCTCTCTCTCTAGACCACGCCACCCCTCTCTCTCTAGACCACGCCACCTCTCTCTCTCTCTCTAGACCACGCCACCTCTCTCTCTCTCTCTCTCTAGACCACGCCACCTCTCTCTCTCTCTCTCTAGACCACGCCACCCCTCTCTCTCTCAACCACGCCACCCCTCTCTCTCTCTCTCTAGACCACGCCACCCCTCTCTCTCTCTCTCTAGACCACGCCACCCCTCTCTCTCTAGACCACGCCACCCCTCTCTCTCTAGACCACGCCACCCCTCTCTCTCTCAACCACGCCACCCCTCTCTCTCTCTCTAGACCACGCCACCCCTCTCTCTCTCAACCACGCCACCCCTCTCTCTCTCAACCACGCCACCCCTCTCTCTCTCAACCACGCCACCCCTCTCTCTCTCTCTCTAGACCACGCCACCCCTCTCTCTCTCTCTCTCTAGACCACGCCACCCCTCTCTCTCTCTCTCTAGACCACGCCACCCCTCTCTCTCTCTAAACCACGCCACCTCTCTCTCACTCTAGACCACGCCACCACTCTCTCACACTAGTACACGCCACCTCTCTCTCTCTAGACCACGCCACCTCTCTCTCTCTAGACCACGCCACCTCTCTCTCTCTAGACCACGCCACCCCTCTCTCTCTAGACCACGCCACCCCTCTCTCTCTAGACCACGTCACCCCTCTCTCTCTCTCTAGACCACACCACCTCTTTCTCACTCTAGACCACGCCACCTCTCTCTCACTCTAGACCACGCCACCCCACTCTCTCTCTCTAGACCACGCCACCTCTCTCTCTCTAGACCACGCCACCTCTCTCTCTCTAGACCATGCCACCTCTCTCTCTCTAGACCACGCCACCTCTCTCTCTCTAGACCACGCCACCTCTCTCTCTCTAGACCACGCCACCTCTCTCTCTCTAGACCACGCCACCCCTCTCTCTCTAGACCACGCCACCCCTCTCTCTCTAGACCACGCCACCCCTCTCTCTCTCTAGACCACGCCACCCCTCTCTCTCTCTAGACCACGCCACCCCTCTCTCTCTCTAGACCACGCCACCCCTCTCTCTCTCACACACTATTCTACGCCTCCTCTCACACACTAGTCCACGCCACCTCTCACACACTAGTCCACGCCACCCCTCTCTCTCTCTCTCTCTCTCTCACACACTAGACCACGCCACCTCTCACACACTAGTCGACGCCACCTCTCACACACTAATCCACGCCACCTCACACACACTAGTGCACTCCACCTCACACACACTAGTCCACGCCACCTTTCACACACTAGTCCACGCCACCTCTCACACACTAGTCCACGCCACCTCTCACACACTAGTCCACGCCACCTCTCACACACTAGTCCACGCCACCTCACACACACTCGTCCACGCCACCTCTCACACACTCGTCCACGCCACCTCTCACACACTCGTCCACGCCACCTCTCACACACTCGTCCACGCCACCTCTCACACACTAGTCCACGCACCTCTCACACACTAGTCCACGCCACCTCTCACACACTAGTCCACGCCACCTCACACACACTCGTCCACTTCACCCCTCTCTCTCTTTCTCTCTCACACACACTAGTCCACGCCACCTTACACACACTAGTCCACGCCTCCTCTCACACACTCGTCCACGCCACCTCACACACACTAGTCCACGCCACCTCTCACACACTAGTCCACGCCACCTCACACACACTCGTCCACTTCACCCCTCTCTCTCTTTCTCTCTCACACACACTAGTCCACGCCACCTCACACACACTAGTCCACGCCTCCTCTCACACACTAGTCCACGCCTCCACTCACACACTAGTCCACGCCACCTCTCACACACTAGTCCACGCCACCTCACACACACTCGTCCACTTCACCCCTCTCTCTCTTTCTCTCTCACACACACTAGTCCACGCCACCTCACACACACTAGTCCACGCCTCCTCTCACACACTCGTCCACGCCACCTCACACACACTAGTCCACGCCACCTCTCACACACTAGTCCACGCCACCTCACACACACTCGTCCACTTCACCCCTCTCTCTCTTTCTCTCTCACACACACTAGTCCACGCCACCTCACACACACTAGTCCACGCCTCCTCTCACACACTAGTCCACGCCACCTCTCACACACTAGTCCACGCCACCTCTCACACACTAGTCCACGCCACCTCTCACACACTAGGCCACACCACACCTCCTCTCACACACTAGTCCACGCCACCCCTCTCTCTCTCTCTCTCTCTCTCACACACTAGACCACGCCACCTCTCACACACTAGTCCACGCCTCCTCTCACACACTAGTCCACGCCACCTCTCACACACTAGTCCACGCCACCTCTCACACACTAGTCCACGCCACCTCTCACACACTAGTCCACGCCACCTCTCACACACTAGTCCACGCCACCTCTCACACACTAGTCCACGCCACCTCACACACACTAGTCCACGCCACCTCACACACACTCGTCCACGCCACCCCTCTCTCTCTTTCTCTCTCTCACACACTCGTCCACGCCACCCCTCTCTCTCTTTCTCTCTCTCACACACTCGTCCACGCCACCCCTCTCTCTCTTTCTCTCTCACACACACTAGTCCACGCCACCTCACACACACTAGTCCACGCCTCCTCTCACACACTCGTCCACTTCACCCCTCTCTCTCTTTCTCTCTCACACACACTAGTCCACGCCACCTCACACACACTAGTCCACGCCTCCTCTCACACACTCGTCCACGCCACCTCTCACACACTAGTCCACGCCACCTCACACACACTCGTCCACTTCACCCCTCTCTCTCTTTCTCTCTCACACACACTAGTCCACGCCACCTCTCACTCACTAGTCCACGCCACCTCTCACTCACTAGTCCACGCCACCTCTCACACACTAGTCCACGCCACCTCTCACACACTAGTCCACTCCACCTCTCACACACTAGTCCATGCCACCTCTCACACACTAGGCCACACCACACCTCCTCTCACACACTAGTCCACGCCACCCCTCTCTCTCTCTCTCACACACTAGACCACGCCACCTCAGACACTAGTCCACGCCACCTCACACACACTCGTCCACGCCACCCCCCTCTCTCTCTCTCACACACTAGTCCACGCCACCTCTCTCTCTCTCTCTCTCACACTCACACTCACACTCACACACGTCCACGCCTCCTCTCACACACTCGTCCACGCCTCCTCTCACACACTCGTCCACGCCTCCTCTCGCACACTCGTCCACGCTTCCTCTCACACACTCGTCCACGCCTCCTCTCACACACTCGTCCACGCCTCCCATCTAAACAGAAGTTTAGCAGGTGAACATGAAACCCTGGTTGTCCCCTGGAGCAGGCTGTAGCAGCAGCTGACTATAGAGTCATGGAATAATGTTTAGGATGTATTGCCCAACATATGACTCCAATTAGTAGGGGAACAACATGTTTTTTCCCTAAAAAGGAAACTGCGCTCATTCTTACCAAATGAAATAAAGTCAACCTTGATGATAGATCAATACAGGGTATCGGTTTTGGGTCTTTATTAAATAATGTATAATAAGGATATTTGGTAGCTAACTCTTTATTTGAACTGTATGTTATAACAGCATCATACTGTCATAAACACGACATTGCAGATGCTTATACAGTTGAGTCATCATTCATACATGCCCCGTGCAGAACCTGACCCCACCTGGCAGCACCTAGAAGGGTTCTGAAGACACCCAGGTGAACTGGAAGCACAACCCAGTGGACAGTGTCCAGTAACTGGGTCTGGTTCAGGGCTACAGCACCTAGAAGGGTTCTGAAGACACCCAGGTGAACTGGAAGCACAACCCAGTGGACAGTGTCCAGTAACTGGGTCTGGTTCAGGGCTACAGCACCTAGAAGGGTTCTGAAGACACCCAGGTGAACTGGAAGCACAACCCAGTGGACAGTGTCCAGTAACTGGGTCTGGTTCAGGGCTACAGCACCTAGAAGGGTTCTGAAGACACCCAGGTGAACTGGAAGCACAACCCAGTGGACAGTGTCCAGTAACTGGGTCTGGTTCAGGGCTACAGCACCTAGAAGGGTTCTGAAGACACCCAGGTGAACTGGAAGCACAACCCAGTGGACAGTGTCCAGTAACTGGGTCTGGTTCAGGGCTACTGTGGATACACAGATCATCTGGAGGTGAAAGATATGAGGCCAGCCAGACTCCACTACCCTCCTATTACCAGACTGAAAAGATGAACAATAATACAAAAGTACAACAACAGAAATGTATACGGACCAAAGTACATAAACTTAACGTTATCTTAACAAATTAAAGAGTGGTTTGTTCTGAGCCAATAAAGAATCTTTCAAGAAAAATAAGCAAAATGAAAATGAAATCGGGGGCATATCAGTTGGGTCAAAATAAAACATTTTCAGTCTTCCAAATAAACATCAAAAGTGGTTTCCCTCAAAGGATTCTAAACCAGAATCTTCTGACATGAGAGCAGTCAGTTTCTGGGTCACAACCACGACACACATTGGTCATGAATAACCATTTTAAATGTGTACAGTGAAGGGCTTTACCGGGTACTCTGTGAATGAGTTTATATGATACTTATTTCACCTTATTACATATACAGTATTTGCCAGACAACAACAAAAACGTGGTTCCAGTTCACTTGTCCCAGGGCTGCATTCCAGTACATTCTAGCAGAAGTAATAGGAACTCCTTGGCAGAGTTTTCTTAGATATGTTATTACATTTAGAGTATAAAAAAAATGAAAATTCCTTCAAGCTGAATTGAGGCTACAAATTCCTCAAAAGTTGCACTTGGACAACTGCTGTATTGTCCTAGAATTGGAACAGCACCTCTAGGGACAGCACCTCTAGGGACAGCACCTCTAGGGACAGCACCTCTAGGGACAGCACCTCTAGGGACAGCACCTCTAGGGACAGCACCTCTAGGGACAGCACCTCTAGGGACAGCACCTCTAGGGACAGCACCTCTAGGGACAGCACCTCTAGGGACAGCACCTCTTGGGACAGCACCTCTAGGGACAGCACCTCTAGGGACAGCACCTCTAGGGACAGCACCTCTCGGGACAGCACCTCTAGGGACAGCACCTCTAGGGACAGCACCTCTCGGGACAGCACCTCTAGGGACAGCACCTCTAGGGACAGCACCTCTTGGGACAGCACCTCTTGGGACAGCACCTCTAGGGACAGCACCTCTTGGGACAGCACCTCTTGGGACAGCACCTCTAGGGACAGCACCTCTTGGGACAGCACCTCTTGGGACAGCACCTCTAGGGACAGCACCTCTAGGGACAGCACCTCTAGGGACAGCACCTCTAGGGACAGCACCTCTTGGGACAGCACCTCTAGGGACAGCACCTCTAGGGACAGCACCTCTCGGGACAGCACCTCTCGGGACAGCACCTCTTGGGACAGCACCTCTAGGGACAGCACCTCTTGGGACAGCACCTCTTGGGACAGCACCTCTAGGGACAGCACCTCTAGGGACAGCACCTCTTGGGACAGCACCTCTAGGGACAGCACCTCTAGGGACAGCACCTCTAGGGACAGCACCTCTCGGGACAGCACCTCTAGGGACAGCACCTCTAGGGACAGCACCTCTCGGGACAGCACCTCTAGGGACAGCACCTCTCGGGACAGCACCTCTAGGGACAGCACCTCTCGGGACAGCACCTCTAGGGACAGCACCAACAAATATTTGAAACTCCTCAGGAGTGATTGGAACATTGTGTTCTCATGAAGTCTGGATAGTTGTATAGTTGTCCATCGTTATTTAATCATGGTTGATAATGCTGTTGTCAAACCACTTCTGGAAAAACAAACATTAGTTTTTTTTATCTTGTCTTTATTATTCAGAACTCACACCCCTTGATTTTTTTCACAAATCCTGAATAAAAAGTCTATACGATCGAGATGTATTTTGTCACTGGCCTACACACAGCACCCAAAAATGTCAGAGTGGAATTATGTTTTTTTCATTAAAAATGAAAAGCTGTAAAGTCTTTAGTCAATAAGTATTCAACCCCTTGTTATGGCAAGCCTAAATAAGTTCAGGATTCATAATCTGTGCTATAATAGTGTTTAACAGGATTTCTGAATGACACCCTTCATCTCTGTACCCCACACATTCATTATCGGTAAGTTTCCTCAGTTTAGCAATGATTTTCTAACACAGATTCAACCACAAAGACCAGGGAGGTTTTCCAATGCCTCGCAAAGAAGGGCACCTATTGGTAGATGGGCAGACATTAAATGCAGACATTAAAGCAGACATTAAATATCCCTTTCTTTGAGCATGGTGAAGTTATTAATTACACTTTGGATGGTGTATCAATACACCCAGTCACTACAAAGATACAGTTGTCCTTCCTAGCTCAGTTGCCGGAGAGGAAGGAAACCGCTCAGGGATTTCACCATGTCACAGAGTTTAGTGGCTGTGACAGGACAAAACTGAGGACTAACTAGAAAGTTGTAGTTACTCCACAATACTAACCTAATTGAAAGACTGAAAAGAAGGAAGCCTGTACAGAATACAAATATTCAGAAACATGCATCCTGTTTGCAATAAGGCCCTAAAATAAAACTGCAAAGAAATGATGTCCTAAATGTCCTAAATAAAAGCACTATGTTTGGGGCAAATCCAACAAAACACATCACTGAGTACCACTCTTTATATTTTCAAGCACGGTGGTGGCTGCATCATGTTATGGGTATGCTTGTCATTGGCAATGACTAGGAAGTTTTTTAGGATAAAAATAAATGGAATAGAGCCAAGCACAGGCAAAATCCTAGAGGAAACCTTGGTTTTAGTCTGCTTTCCAACAGACACTGGGAGACAAATTCACTTTTCAGCAGGACAATAACCTAAAACACAAGGTCAAATAAACACTGAAGTTGCTTACCGAGACTATATTGAATGTTCCTGAGTGGCCGAGAAACAGTTTTAACTGTAACTAGGCCACACTATGGCAAGACTTGAACATGGCTGTCTGATCAACAACCAACTTGACATAAAGTATTAGTGTCTCTAACAAAGTCTGTGGTGTCTTTTAAAGTGATTCCCTTCATTTATCCAGTTAACCAGCATGTATCAAGATTTTTAATGTATGTCGATGATGAAAGTGTGTTTTTTCAACTTGAAAATGAAAGTTTAATTTAATTTATTCAGAACAGAAGTCTATTGAGTGGTAAATATTTTATACATAAATGTAAGTGGGCTAAAGAAAAGCCAAGATTCTTACTTCTTCAAATTGACTTAAAAATTACTTTTAACTGCTCCATAAATAAAACAAATGGAAAGTTACGTATTTTTAGTTTAAATCTGTAGACATGTGTATGAAGTTGGTCTTTTTTTGGTATACTGTGTTGTAAAGTAGGACTGTATTATTTGTTGTTAATAAAAAAAAAAGAAGAAACTATAGTGGAATCAGAGGTTTGCCTTCAAAATAAAAGTCCCCCATTGAAATTGATGCAAACAAATAAAAAATAGTGTAATCATGCCACAAATGGACTGAATAATGCTAAACCAGGTTGGAAATGTTGTTATATAAATCCAATAAAAGACAATTCTTAGTTCATTTGACCCCCAAAAATGTAAAATATGTTGAAATGGCACTGCGGATGTGTTTGAAATCAGAATTGCATTGGGGGTTTTCTTCTATGCACTGTACATGAAATGGAGTATCAGCCTACTCAGTGACACTCACCCAACACGACAAATATTAGCATCTTAGCTCTTATTGTGGGACTCTGAAACCACTGAAACGAGCGACATTAAGCTCACCAGTCAACCCACAGGGAGCTCCAAAAGCACTGGGACAGTGACACATGTTTTGTTGTTTTGGCTCTGTACTCCAGCACTTCTGGTTTGAGGTTAAAGTGTAGACTGTCAGGACTGTCATCTTTAATTTGAGGATATCTTCATTCATATTGGGTGAATTGTTTAGAAATTACAGCACTTTTTGTACATAGTCCTCCAATTTTAAGGGACCAAAATAATTGGGACAAATTCACTTGTGTACTAAAAAGTTAAATATTTGGTCCCATATTCATAGCATGCAATGACTATATCAAGCTTTGACTTTAGAAGTTTGTTGGATGCATTTGCTGTTTGTTTTGTTTCAGATTATTTTGTGCCCAATATAAATGAATGGTACATCATGTATTGTGTCATTTTGTAGTCACTTTTATTGTAAAT
This sequence comes from Oncorhynchus mykiss, assembly GCF_013265735.2. Taxonomy (NCBI): domain Eukaryota; kingdom Metazoa; phylum Chordata; class Actinopteri; order Salmoniformes; family Salmonidae; genus Oncorhynchus; species Oncorhynchus mykiss. The sequence continues at coordinate 29,576,772 of NC_048578.1, read as the reverse complement.
AAGAATAGAATGTTTCTAAACACTTCTACATTAATGCAAATGGTACCATGATCGCAGATAATCCTGAAGGAATCATGATTAATGATGAGTGAGAAAGTTACAGAGGCATGAATATTATACTTATGCTGAGTTAGCCGACTGTCACCTGTACGTAAACACATGGACAAATCCCTTTTCGACTCTGTGGGTTGTGGAAAGGTAAACACTAATTGTTTCAAGCTAACGTTAGCGAACAGAAGATGGACATTCAGTGGGCTCTAAAGTGACAACAGTTTACTCACATTTGCTATTGAAAGAAATGAAATGCAAATACGAAAAATAACCGGTCGCATTTGTGCGAGTATGATATACATTTAATTCTGCGTCCCATTAGTTGTATTTTCCCCGTAACAGTACAAGGATTATGTAACCTGATAGACTGTAACATTGAACTGCCCAATACACCGGTCTGAGAAGGGAATGGCGAAATCCGCCCAATCCAACTCCTCACACAATTTGTTGATCATTTCACGGGCCCAAGAGAAACAGGATAGCCCACTGCTCCCGGCTATAGGTCCAGACCTGTAGAGAAGCAGGTTACACTGTTGACAATAATCCTATTAAAGACAATGTTCCCAACGTTCGCAGAGATTCCATTCACGGTTCACGCAGAGGATGAATGATAAACTTTTAAAAGTCAAGTGCAATGAACTTCTCTACTTGTACCTTGGACTGAATCCTGGATGTGGTAAACACACACACACATACACTCTCACACACACACACACACACACACAAACATACACTCTCACACACACAAACATACACTCTCACACACACACACACACACAAACATACACTCTCACACACACAAACATACACTCTCACACACACACACACACACACACACACAAACATACACTCTCACACACACAAACATACACTCTCACACACACAAACATACACTCTCACACACACACAAACATACACTCTCACACACACACAAACATACACTCTCACACACACACACAAACATACACTCTCACACACACACAAACATACACTCTCACACACACACAAACATACACTTTCACACACACACAAACATACACTCTCACACACACACACACACACACACACACACACAAACATACACTCTCACACACACACAAACATACACTCTCACACACACACAAACATGGACATCTGAACCTTCATATCTGAACCTTCACTCTGACATTCACTCTGTATCTATTTATGTAGCTAGCTTACAACACGCACGTACTCTAACCCTGAACATAACCCTGAAGCTCACATCCACAAGGTGCAGGATCACACACGACACCAACACACACGACACACCAACACACACTCACACTACATCACGTAGGATCTCAAAACAGCTCACGTGAAAAGGTACAGGTACAGTTTGATACCCTCATATCAGTGGACTTGAAAGGTTACTGTCTATATACACGGGATGACAAGATGAGACCTATGGGAGAGAGCTGAACTAGTACAATGGTCATCTTGTTTTGTCCACACTATGAGACTACTGATAAGGCTATCAGTACCAGATGGCATGCAGACAGAGAGAACAGGAACAGGGTGTGTCTAATCAACTGCCAATGTCAGCGTTAATAGGGGGAAAGTTGTTGTTCTACAGGACAGTGTTAATAGGGGGAAAGTTGTTGTTCTACAGTACAGTGTTAATAGGGGAAAGTTGTTGTTCTACAGTACAGTGTTAATAGGGGGAACGTTGTTGTTCTACAGTACAGCGTTAATAGGGGGAAAGTTGTTGTTCTACAGGACAGTGTTAATAGGGGGAAAGTTGTTGTTCTACAGTACAGTGTTAATAGGGGGAACGTTGTTGTTCTACAGGACAGTGTTAATAGGGGGAAAGTTGTTGTTCTACAGTACAGTGTTAATAGGGGGAACGTTGTTGTTCTACAGGACAGTGTTAATAGTGGGAACGTTGTTGTTCTACAGGACAGTGTTAATAGGGGGAAAGTTGTTGTTCTACAGGACAGTGTTAATAGGGGGAAAGTTGTTGTTCTACAGGACAGTGTTAATAGGGGGAAAGTTGTTGTTCTACAGGACAGTGTTAATAGGGGGAAAGTTGTTGTTCTACAGTACAGTGTTAATATGGGAAAGTTGTTGTTCTACAGGACAGTGTTAATAGGGGGAAAGTTGTTGTTCTACAGGACAGTGTTAATATGGGAAAGTTGTTGTTCTACAGGACAGTGTTAATATGGGAAAGTTGTTGTTCTACAGTACAGTGTTAATATGGGAAAGTTGTTGTTCTACAGGACAGTGTTAATATGGGAACGTTGTTGTTCTACAGGACAGTGTTAATAGGGGGAACGTTGTTGTTCTACAGTACAGTGTTAATAGTGGGAACGTTGTTGTTCTACAGTACAGTGTTAATAGTGGGAACGTTGTTGTTCTACAGTACAGTGTTAATAGTGGGAACGTTGTTGTTCTACAGGACAGTGTTAATAGGGGGAACGTTGTTGTTCTACAGTACAGTGTTAATAGGGGGAACGTTGTTGTTCTACAGGACAGTGTTAATAGGGGGAAAGTTGTTGTTCTACAGTACAGTGTTAATAGGGGGAAAGTTGTTGTTCTACAGTACAGTGTTAATAGGGGGAAAGTTGTTGTTCTACAGGACAGTGTTAATAGGGGGAAAGTTGTTGTTCTACAGGACAGTGTCAATAGGGGGAAAGTTGTTGTGGACAATGCCATAAATAGAGACATATTTCCACACACAACACAAAATACACCACACACCAAATATGTTCTTGAACGTTAGAAAACTTGTCCTATTGACCTTTTCCATAGCTCCTTGACCCCCCCCCCCCCCCCCCCCCCCTCCACATACACACAACCCTACCCTCCTCCGGTTGCCTGTAGAGTCGGATCGGACGATGTGCTATTTTCGTACGTCTTCTCAGTATACACAGACATGCACACACAGGCACACACAGGCATAGACACAGACATGCACACACTCAATGTTGATGCCGCTGTGTCGCCTTGGCGACAGGATAAACAGCTACTCAAATAGCAGACCCACTGACACAAACACACATACACACACCAGCATGTTTCCCTGTAAGAGTATCCAATACTTTATTTCCATGATTCCTCTGCTGTCCCACCTTCTCTTTCAGACCAACAGATCACTAGGGTTCATTCCAAATAGCACCCTATTCCCTACATAGTGCCCTACTTTTGACCAAAGCCCTATGGGCCCTCAGAAGTAGTAAACTAAATAGGCAATAGGGTGCCATTTGGGATGCAGCCGGGGTCTGCCTGGGTAGAAATAGATAGGCTTGGGTTTTATCAGTCCTGCTTGCCCAGTCTCATACAGCGGCTTTGGGAAGAGACTAGGTTTGAACTACTGAGACAGACACTAAGGCAACTACATATGGATCTTTCCCATCAAATGGATCATATATCAGTTATCTCCGGACAAGGATATATGCAATAAACCAGAGCAACACAGATATCCAAAGCAAAATCGGTCAAAAACCTTGAGACTAATTATGAAATGCTGATTATTTTGTGAACTACACTGAACAAAAATATAAAGGCAACATGTAAAGTACTAGTCCCATGTTTCATGAGCTGAAATAAAACATCCCAGAAACTTTCCTTACGCACAAAAAGCTTATTTTTCTAATTTTGTGCACACATTTCTTTACATCCCTGTTAGTGAGAATTTCTCATTTGCCAAGATAATCCATCCACCTGACAGGTATGGCATATCAAGAAGCTGATTAAACAGCATGGTCATTACACAGGTGCACCTTATGCTGGGGACAATTAAAGGCCACTGTTAAATGTGTACAACAATGTACACATTGTACAACAATGTGTTACAGTTCCCACCAATATCCAGCAACTTTGCACAGCCATTGAAGAAGAGTGGGACAACATTCCACAGGCCACAATCAACAGCCTGATCAACTCTATGTGAAGGAGATGTGTCCCACTGCATGAGGCAAATGGTGGTCACACCAGATCCTGACTGTTTTTTTGATCCACGCCCCTACCTCCTTTTTAAGGTGTCTGTGACCAACATATACATATCTGTATTCCCAGTCATGTGAAATCCATAGATTAGGATTGTATTTAATTGTATAATAATTGTATTTAAATTGACTGATTTCCTTCTATGAACTCTATCTCAGTAAAACCTTTGAAATTGTTACATGTTGCGTGTGTTGTTGTTCAGTATACAGTATGTATGCCGTTGATGTTTGACTATCATGAAAGAACATGTGGCCCTCGCAGATTAAATAAGAACAAACGAAATAGCAAGCCAAAGGGTGGATTGCTTCAGTAATGTTCTAACGTTCTATAATGCTCTCATACAGTATGGCATGCGGGTTGATCTGGCGAGAGGCATGGTGTTTCATGGACTACAATGTCACTTCTGTCATAAAGTATTTCAGTACGTATTCACCTCCGGTGCAGATGACTCCACCTGTTATCTAGTGAATCTGCTATTTATGGCTTTGGATTAGAACACCAGTGTATGGACCAAAGACAGCAGGGGCTAGAGTAGAGATGGGGCTAGGGGCTAGAGTAGAGATGGGGCTAGAGTAGAGATGGGGCTAGGGGCTAGAGTAGAGATGGGGCTAGGGGATAGAGTAGAGATGGGGCTATGGGCTAGAGTAGAGATGGGGCTAGGGGCTAGAGTAGAGATGGGGCTATGGGCTAGAGTAGAGATGGGGCTAGAGTAGAGATGGGGCTAGGGGCTAGAGTAGAGATGGGGCTATGGGCTAGAGTAGAGATGGGGCTAGGGCCGAGGAGAGATGGGGCTAGGGTCTAGAGTAGAGATGGGTCTAGAGTATAGATGGGGCTAGGGGGCTAGAGTAGAGATGGAGCTAGGGGCTAGAGTATAGATGGGGCTAGGGGCTAGAGTAGAGATGGGGATAGGGGCTAGAGTATAGATGGGGCTAGGAGCTAGAGTAGAGATGGGGCTAGGGGCTAGAGTAGAGATGGGGCTAGGGGCTAGAGTAGAGATGGGGCTAGAGTTGAGATGGGGCTAGGGACTAGAGTAGAGATGGGGCTAGGGGCTAGAGTAGAGATGGGGCTAGGGGCTAGAGTATAGATGGGGCTAAAGTAGAGATGGGGCTAGGGGCTAGAGCAGTGATTGGGCTAGGGGCTACAGTATATATGGGGCTAGAGTATAGATGGGGCTAGGGGGCTAGAGTAGAGATGGGGCTAGGGGCTAGAGTAGAGATGGGGCTAGGGACTAGAGTAGAGATGGGGCTAGGGGCTAGAGTAGAGATGGGGCTAGAGTAGAGATGGGGCTAGGGGCTAGAGTAAAGATGGGGCTAGGGGCTAGAGTAGAGATGGGGCTAGGGGCTAGAGTAGAGATGGGGCTAGAGTATAGATGAGGCTAGGGGGCTAGAGTAGAGATGGGGCTAGGGGCTAGAGTATGGATGGGGCTAGGGGCTAGAGTAGAGGTGGGGCTAGGGGCTAGAGTAGAGATGGGGCTAGGGGCTAGAGTATAGATGGGGCTAGAGTAGAGATGGGGCTAGGGGCTAGAGCAGTGATTGGGCTAGGGGCTAAAGTATAGATGGGGCTAGAGTATAGATGGGGCTAGGGGGCTAGAGTAGAGATGGGGCTAGGGGCTAGAGTAGAGATGGGGCTAGGGGCTTTAGTATAGATGGGGCTATGGGGCTAGGGGGCTAGAGTAGAGATGGGGCTAGGGGCTAGAGTATAGATGGGGCTAGGGGCTAGAGTAGAGATGGGGCTAGAGTAGAGATGGGGATAGGGGCTAGAGTAGAGATGGGGCTAGGGGCTAGAGTAGAGATGGGGCTAGGGGCTAGAGTGGAGATGGGGCTAGGGTCTAGAGTGGAGATGGGGCTAGAGTATAGATGGGGCTAGGGGGCTAGAGTAGAGATGGGGCTAGAGTAGAGATGGGGCTAGGGGCTAGAGTAGAGATGGGGCTAGGGGCTAGAGTATAGATGGGGCTAGGGGCTAGAGTAGAGATGGGGCTAGGGGCTAAAGTAGAAATGGGGCTAGGGGCTTGAGTAGTGATGGGGCTAGGGGCTTGAGTAGAGATGGGGCTAGAGTAGAGATGGGGCTAGGGGCTAAAGTAGAGATGGGGCTAGTGGCTAGAGTATAGATGGGGCTAGGGGCTAAAGTAGAGATGGGGCTAGGGGCTTGAGTAGAGATGGGGCTAGGGGCTTGAGTAGAGATGGGGCTAGAGTAGAGATGGGGCTATGGGCTAGAGTATAGATGGGGCTAGGGGCTAGAGTAGAGATGGGGCTAGGGGCTAGAGTAGAGATGGGGCTAGGGGCTAGAGTATAGATGGGGCTAGGGGCTAGAGTAGAGATGGGGCTATGGGCTAGAGTAGAGATGGGGCTAGGGGCTAGAGTAGAGGTGGGGCTAGGGGATAGAGTAGAGATGGGGCTAGGGGCTAGAGTTGAGATGGGGCTATGGGCTAGAGTAGAGATGGGGCTAGAGTAGAGATGGGGCTAGGGGCTAGAGTATAGATGGGGCTATGGGCTAGAGTAGAGATGGGGCTAGGGCCGAGTAGAGATGGGGCTAGGGGTTAGAGTAAAGATGGGGCTAGAGTATAGATGGGGCTAGGGGGCTAGAGTATAGATGGGGCTAGGGGCTAGAGTAGAGATGGGGCTAGGGGCTAGAGTATAGACAGGGCTAGGGGCTAGAGTAGAGATGGGCTAGGGGCTAGAGTATAGATGGGGCTAGGGGCTAGAGTAGAGATGGGGCTAGGGGCTAGAGTAGAGATGGGGCTAGGGGCTTGAGTAGAGATGGGGCTAGAGTAGAGATGGGGCTATGGGCTAGAGTATAGATGGGGCTAGGGGCTAGAGTAGAGATGGGGCTAGGGGCTAGAGTAGAGATGGGGCTAGGGGCTTGAGTAGAGATGGGGCTAGAGTAGAGATGGGGCTAGGGGCTAAAGTAGAGATGGGGCTAGTGGCTAGAGTATAGATGGGGCTAGGGGCTAAAGTAGAGATGGGGCTAGGGGCTTGAGTAGAGATGGGGCTAGGGGCTTGAGTAGAGATGGGGCTAGAGTAGAGATGGGGCTATGGGCTAGAGTATAGATGGGGCTAGGGGCTAGAGTAGAGATGGGGCTAGGGGCTAGAGTAGAGATGGGGCTAGGGGCTAGAGTATAGATGGGGCTAGGGGCTAGAGTAGAGATGGGGCTATGGGCTAGAGTAGAGATGGGGCTAGGGGCTAGAGTAGAGGTGGGGCTAGGGGATAGAGTAGAGATGGGGCTAGGGGCTAGAGTTGAGATGGGGCTATGGGCTAGAGTAGAGATGGGGCTAGAGTAGAGATGGGGCTATGGGCTAGAGTAGAGATGGGGCTAGGGCCGAGTAGAGATGGGGCTAGGGGTTAGAGTAAAGATGGGGCTAGAGTATAGATGGGGCTAGGGGGCTAGAGTATAGATGGGGCTAGGGGCTAGAGTAGAGATGGGGCTAGGGGCTAGAGTATAGACAGGGCTAGGGGCTAGAGTAGAGATGGGCTAGGGGCTAGAGTATAGATGGGGCTAGGGGCTAGAGTAGAGATGGGGCTAGGGGCTAGAGTAGAGATGGGGCTAGGGGCTAGAGTTGACATGGGGCTAGGGGCTAGAGTTGAGATGGGGCTAGGGGCTAGAGTAGAGATGGGGCTAGGGGCTAGAGTAGAGATGGGGCTGGTGGCTAGAGTATAGATGGGGCTAGGGGCTAGAGTAGAGATGGGGCTAGAGTAGAGATGGGGCTAGGGGCTAGAGTATAGATGGGGCTAGGGGCTAGAGTAGAGATGGGGCTAGGGGCTAGAGTAGAGATGGGGCTAGGGGCTAGAGTGGAGATGGGGCTAGGGGCTAGAGTGGAGATGGGGCTAGGGGCTAGATGGGGCTAGGGGGCTAGAGTAGAGATGGGGCTAGAGTAGAGATGGGGCTAGGGGCTAGAGTATAGATCGGGCTAGGGGCTAGAGTATAGATGGAGCTATGGGCTAGAGTAGAGATGGGGCTAGGGGCTAGAGTAGAGATGGGGCTAGGGGCTACAGTATAGATGGGGCTAGGGGCTAGAGTAGAGATGGGGCTAGGTGCTAGAGTTGAGATGGGGCTAGGGGCTAGAGTAGAGATGGGGCTAGGGGCTAGAGTAGAGATGGGGCTAGGTGCTAGAGTAGAGATGGGGCTAGGGGCTAGGAGCTAAATCAAATTTTATTTGTCACATACACATGGTTAGCAGATGTTAATGTGAGGGTAGCGAAATGCTTGTACTTCTAGTTCCGACAATGCAGTAATAACCAGCGAGTAATCTAACCTAACAATTCCACAACTACTACCTTATACACACAAGTGTAAAGGGATAAAGAATATGTACATAGAGATATATGAATGAGTGATGGTACAGAACGGCATAGGCAAGATGCAGTAGATGGTATAGAGTACAGAATATACATTTGAGATGGGTAATGTAGGGTATATAAACATAAAGTGGCATAGTTTAAAGTGGCTAGTTATACATGTATTACATAAAGATGGCAAGATGCAGTAGATGATATAGAGTACAGTATATACATATACATATTAGATGAGTAATGTAGGGTATGCAAACATTAAATTAAGTGACATTGTTTAAAGTGGCTAGTGATACATTTTTCCATCAATTTCCATCAATTTCCATTATTAAAGTGGCTGGAGTTGAGTCAGTATGTTGGCAGTTCCTCGGCGTACACATCAGGGACAAACTGAAATGGTCCACCCACACAGATAGCGTGGTGAAGAAGGCGCAGCAGCGCCTCTTCAACCTCAGGAGGCTGAAGAAATTTGGCTTGTCACCAAAAGCACTCACAAACTTCTACAGATGCACAATCGAGAGCATCCTGTCGGGCTGTATCACCGCCTGGTATGGCAACTGCTCCGCCCACAATCGCAAGGCTCTCCAGAGGGTAGTGAGGTCACCGGGGCAAAGCTAGAGTAGAGATGGTTCTAGAAGCTAGGGGCTAGAGTAGAGATAGTTCTAGGAGCTAGGGGCTAGAGTAAAGATAGTGCTAGGGGATACAGTAGAGATAATGCTAGGGGATAGAGTAGAGATGGGGCTACGGGTTAGGGGCTAGAGTAGAGATAATTCTAGGGGGTAGAGTAGAGATAATGCCAGGGGATAGAGTAGAGATGGGGCTAGGGGCTAGAGTAGAGATAATTCTAGGATATATGGGCTAGAGTAGAGATCATTCTAGGAGCTAGGGGTTAGGGTCTAGAGTAAATATAGTGCTAGTGATAAGGGTCTAGAGTAGAGATAGTGTTAGGGGTTAGGGGCTAGAGTAGAGATAGTGTTAGGGGTTAGGGGCTAGAGTAGAGATAGTGTTAGGGGTTAGGGGCTAGAGTAGAGATAGTGTTAGGGGTTAGGGGCTAGAGTAGAGACAGTGTTAGGGGTTGGGGTCTAGAGTAGAGATAGGGTTAGGGGTTAGGGTCTAGAGTAGAGATAGGGTTAGGGGATGTGGTCTAGAGTAAAGATAGTGTTAGGGGTTAGGGGCTAGAGTAGAGATAGTGCTAGGGATAAGGGTCTAGAGTAGAGATAGTGTTAGGGGTTAGGGGCTAGAGTAGAGCTAGTGTTAGGGGTTAGAGGTTAGGGGCTAGAGGCTAGAGTAGAGCTAGTGTTATGGGTTAGAGGTTAGGGTTTAGGGGTTAGGGGCTAGAGGCTAGAGTAGAGATAAGGTTAGGGGTTAGGGTCTAGAGTAGAGATAGTGTTAGGGGTTAGAGGTTAGGGGCTAGAGGCTAGAGTAGAGATAGGGTTAGGTGTTAGGGTCTAGAGTAGAGATAAGGTTAGGGGTTAGTGTCTAGAGTAGCGATAGTGTTAGGGGTTAGAGGTTAGGGGTTAGAGGCTAGAGTAGAGATCGGGTTAGGCATTAGGGTCTAGAGTAGAGATAGTGTTAGGGGCTAGAGGCTAGAGTAGAGATAGTGTTAGGGGTTAGGGGCTAGAGTAGAGCTAGTGTTAGGGGTTAGGGTCTAGTTTAGAGGCTAGATAGTGTTAGGGGTTAGAGTTTAGGGGCTAGAGGCTAGAGTAGAGCTAGTGTTAGGGGTTAGAGGTTAGGGGCTAGAGGCTAGAGTAGAGCTAGGGTTAGGGGTTAGGGTCTAGAGTATAGATAGTGTTAGGGGTTAGGGGCTAGAGTAGAGCTAGTGTTAGGGGTTAGGGTCTAGAGTAAATATAGTGCTAGGGATAAGGGTCTAGAGTAGAGATAGGGTTAGGGGTTAGGGGCTAGAGGCTAGAGGCTAGAGTAGAGATAGGGTTAGGGGCTAGAGTAGCGATAGTGTTAGGGGTTAGAGGTTAGAGGTTAGAGTAGAGCTAGTGTTAGGGGTTAGGTTCTAGAGTTGAGATAGTGTTAGGGGCTAGTGGCTAGAGTAGAAATAGTGTTAGTCGTTAGGGTTTAGAGTAGAGATAGGGTTAGGGGTTAGGGTCTAGAGTAGCGATAGTGTTAGGGGTTAGAGTTTAGGGGCTAGAGGCTAGAGTAGAGATAGGGTTAGGCGTTAGGGTCTAGAGTAGAGATAGGGTTAGGGGTTAGGGTCTAGAGTAGCGATAGTGTTAGGGGTTAGAGTTTAGAGGCTAGATAGTGTTAGGGGTTAGAGTTTAGGGGCTAGAGGCTAGAGTAGAGCTAGTGTTAGGGGCTAGAGGCTAGAGTAGAGATAGTGTTAGGGGTTAGAGGTTAGGGGCTAGAGGCTAGAGTAGAGATAGGGTTAGGCGTTAGGGTCTAGAGTAGAGATAGTGTTAGGGGCTAGAGGCTAGAGTAGAGATAGTGTTAGGGGTTAGGGGCTAGAGTAGAGCTAGTGTTAGGGGTTAGGGTCTAGTTTAGAGGCTAGATAGTGTTAGGGGTTAGAGTTTAGGGGCTAGAGGCTAGAGTAGAGCTAGTGTTAGGGGTTAGAGGTTAGGGGCGAGAGGCTAGAGTAGAGCTAGGGTTAGGGGTTAGGGTCTAGAGTATAGATAGTGTTAGGGGCTAGAGGCTAGAGTAGAGATAGTGTTAGGGGTTAGGGGCTAGAGTAGAGCTAGTGTTAGGGGTTAGGGTCTAGAGTAAATATAGTGCTAGGGATAAGGGTCTAGAGTAGAGATAGTGTTAGGGGTTAGGGGCTAGAGGCTAGAGGCTAGAGTAGAGATAGGGTTAGGGGCTAGAGTAGCGATAGTGTTAGGGGTTAGAGGTTAGAGGTTAGAGTAGAGCTAGTGTTAGGGGTTAGGTTCTAGAGTTGAGATAGTGTTAGGGGCTAGTGGCTAGAGTAGAAATAGTGTTAGTCGTTAGGGTTTAGAGTAGAGATAGGGTTAGGGGTTAGGGTCTAGAGTAGCGATAGTGTTAGGGGTTAGAGTTTAGGGGCTAGAAGCTAGAGTAGAGATAGGGTTAGGCGTTAGGGTCTAGAGTAGAGATAGGGTTAGGGGTTAGGGTCTAGAGTAGCGATAGTGTTAGGGGTTAGAGTTTAGAGGCTAGATAGTGTTAGGGGTTAGAGTTTAGGGGCTAGAGGCTAGAGTAGAGCTAGTGTTAGGGGCTAGAGGCTAGAGTAGAGATAGGTTAGGGGTTAGGGTCTAGAGTAGCGATAGTGTTAGGGGTTAGAGGTTAGGGTTTAGGGGTTAGGGGCTAGAGGCTAGAGTAGAGATAAGGTTAGGGGTTAGGGTCTAGAGTAGAGATAGTGTTAGGGGTTAGAGGTTAGGGGCTAGAGGCTAGAGTAGAGATAGGGTTAGGGGTTAGGGTCTAGAGTAGAGATAAGGTTAGGGGTTAGGGTCTAGAGTAGCGATAGTGTTAGGGGTTAGAGGTTAGGGGCTAGAGGCTAGAGTAGAGATAGGGTTAGGCGTTAGGGTCTAGAGTAGAGATAGTGTTAGGGGCTATCTAATAAAGATAGTGCTAGGGGAAAGGGGCTGTGGTCTCTGGGCCTGCTATAATTTGCTATTGCCTTTTACAGCTGCCATATGTCACATAGCTGTCTGTCTGATGCCACATGGAATGCGACTGTGTTTCACCATCCTGTCTCCTACCAGTGTGTGTGTGTGTGTGTGTGTGTGTGTGTGTGTGTGTGTGTGTGTGTGTGTGTGTGTGTGTGTGTGTGTGTGTGTGTGTGTGTGTGTGTGTGTGTGTGTGTGTGTGCACAGTTCGACGCTAAGGACATTGGAGATGGACCGCTGGTGCTGCTGAGTCACACAGCTGAGTGACACTGACCTCTGCTGGTGAGAAGAAGGAGTTGCATCTGTCATGGAAATGTACGCTAGGGGCTTGAACTCTGTTGTTCATTACATTAAACCTATTATAAAATGATTTGATTTGTAGATACAGTATTATGTGTGTGAGGGGCCATGTCAGGACCCATGACGTGTTAGCCTATGAAACACTAGTTTTATATTTAATATATTTATGAAGTAGTATAAATATAAACACAATTTCACGTCTGTGTTTTATTGGACTTTTATAAGCAAGTAAAGTAGACTGTATTAGTCCAATTGTCATTTTTCTACAGTTAGCCAATATATATTATGATAAAACAATATATTAACCAATCTCATCGAAGACACTATATATGGATAAATATTGCTTGCTCAACTGATAAGACTCATTCAAATGTCCAATTTCTGTGTAAGTCGTCACATCTTTCTGTGATGTATAATTAATGACCAATCAAGTCAAATGGTCAGTAGTCTTCACTTTCGATGAATCCCATTCACCAGACTCTCACCGCTCTTCGCTCTGATTGGTCCGTGTAAACAACGATAGTTCACCACAGCCAACCAGTGAAACGCGGTTAATGTCGTTTCGAACATGGTTTTTCTATGCAAACCCCTCGCGCCACCATCGGGGTGACGTCACGGTTCCCACACAACAGAGAGATGCGCACTGAGTTATAAGACGAGGCGGTTGTTCAGTGCGGTACATTTTTTTTTGAAGAAAAGCAGTAAGCAATAAAGATCCTGCCGAATAGGTTTTTTTTTAAAGAGGAGTTGGAATTTCTGTTGAAAAGGCATATAATTTCTCATAAGGTAGGTGATAATATTTTATTCTGGTCCATATGTCTCTAAGTTGCGGACTGTTGGAAAATTGCAACTCGACAGCGTTGTTCTTGGGGTTTGGCCCTGTGCAGGTGATGGTTGTATTCCATCCTTGTCTTATTGAGGCGACCACGCAGCTGTTATATCCAACAATACATTTTACATAATAGAAAGGGAGATAAAGTCGTGTAAGACAAATCATTAGCTATGATATAATTCGTGATACATTGATTTCTATTTAGCCTAATATTTTGAAAGTGGCCTATCGCAGCAAATCAACTGATCTAACCGATATGCTATGCTGTAGATGTTTTTTGTTTTTTAATCAAGTAGCTAGTTGTTAATAAAGCCAAAGATCCGAGTAAAGTGTTATTTTGTTCCATTGAAATGGCATCAATGCAACAACACTGTCGGCTAACATGAGACGCCACAACAACACTGTAGGCTTATACGAGACGCCACAACACTGTAGGCTTATACGAGACGCCACAACAACACTGTAGGCTTATACGAGACGCCACAACAACACTGTAGGCTTATACGAGACGCCACAACACTGTAGGCTTATACGAGACGCCACAACAACACTGTAGGCTTATACGAGACGCCACAACACTGTAGGCTTATACGAGACGCCACAACAACACTGTAGGCTAACATGAGACGCCACAACAACACTGTAGGCTAACATGAGACGCCACAACAACACTGTAGGCTAACATGAGACGCCACAACAACACTGTAGGCTAACATGAGACGCCACAACAACACTGTAGGCTAACATGAGACGCCACAACAACACTGTAGGCTAACATGAGACGCCACAACAACACTGTAGGCTAACATGAGACGCCACAACAACACTGTAGGCTAACATGAGACGCCACAACAACACTGTAGTCTAACATGAGACGCCACAACAACACTGTAGTCTAACATGAGACGCCACAACAACACTGTAGGCTAACATGACACGCCACAACAACACTGTAGGCTTATACGAGACGCCACAACACTGTAGGCTTATACGAGACGCCACAACAACACTGTAGGCTAACATGAGACGCTACAACAACACTGTAGTCTAACATGACACGCCACAACAACATTGTAGGCTTATACGAGATGCCACAACACTGTAGGCTTATACGAGACGCCACAACAACACTGTAGGCTAACATGAGACGCTACAACAACACTGTAGTCTAACATGACACGCCACAACAACACTGTAGGCTTATACGAGATGCCACAACACTGTAGTCTAACATGAGACGCCACAACAACACTGTAGGCTAACATGAGACGCCACAACAACACTGTAGGCTAACATGAGACGCCACAACAACACTGTAGGCTTATACGAGACGCCACAACAACACTGTAGTCTAACATGAGACGCCACAACAACACTGTAGTCTAACATGACACGCCACAACAACACTGTAGGCTTATACGAGACGCCACAACACTGTAGTCTAACATGAGACGCCACAACAACACTGTAGGCTAACATGAGACGCCACAACAACACTGTAGGCTAACATGAGACGCCACAACAACACTGTAGTCTAACATGAGACGCCACAACAACACTGTAGGCTAACATGAGACGCCACAACAACACTGTAGGCTAACATGAGACGCCACAACAACACTGTAGGCTAACATGAGACGCCACAACAACACTGTAGTCTAACATGACACGCCACAACAACACTGTAGGCTTATACGAGACGCCACAACAACACTGTAGTCTAACATGAGACGCCACAACAACACTGTAGGCTAACATGAGACGCCACAACAACACTGTAGTCTAACATGACACGCCACAACAACACTGTAGGCTAACATGAGACGCCACAACAACACTGTAGTCTAACATGACACGCCACAACAACACTGTAGGCTAACATGAGACGCCACAACAACACTGTAGGCTAACATGAGACGCCACAACAACACTGTAGTCTAACATGAGACGCCACAACAACACTGTAGGCTAACATGAGACGCCACAACAACACTGTAGGCTAACATGACACGCCACAACAACACTGTAGGCTAACATGACACGCCACAACAACACTGTAGGCTAACATGACACGCCACAACAACACTGTAGGCTAACATGAGATGCCACAACAACACTGTAGGCTAACATGAGAAGCCACAACAACACTGTAGGCTAACATGAGACGCCACAACAACACTGTAGGCTAACATGAGACGCCACAACAACACTGTAGGCTAACATGAGACGCCAGTGAAGAAGAATAGCCAAATAGTCTATTTTACACAGCAAAATCCCCCTCATAAATGTACCCTATAAAGGACGTGGCAGGAAAAATAAACTTAATTGAGGGAGAATTTTAGACTATCAACCGCACAATGTTGAAATATCATCCCAGTTCTTTCCATTTCATTTTGATGAATGATCTATGCCCCAGCCGGCTGGGGTTCTATTAGGCCTAGTCGACTATTATAACCCTGGACATTTACTCATTTAGGACTGGGATCTTAGTGTGTTTGAGAAGTATGTTCCATCCTTACACCATATACTGGAACCATACACTGTACAAAGTCCCTATGTGGGATAGACCCCTTACTATACAACTGAAGGCCTAGCTGTTTGTACCACTACAGACATTTCACTTCATGACTTGGTAAAGGGTGGATTAAATGGAGAGATAAGAGGCAAACTCTCTAGCCTTTCATTGTGGCAAGTGAGTCAGTGTGGTGCAGGGTTGGCCAGGCGACCGGCACAGACAGGTACGGGTGAGGTCTCAAGGAGACAGAGGTCAGAAGGGCCATGTGTGGCGTTGTTCTAGATGTTAGTTTCTGTGAGTAGATGTGTGTGTCCTGTTGTTAGCTAATTAGCCCACATGGGGTATAGACAGGTATATAAGCCTATGATATATCTACCTTTCTCCTGAGTTAGCTAGACTTACAGATCAGTTGTAGTTTTAGTGATGCTACCTGTCTCCTGAGTTAGCTAGACTTACAGATCAGCTGTAGTTTTAGTGATGCTACCTGTCTCCTGAGTTAGCTAGACTTACAGATCAGCTGTAGTTTTAGTGATGCTACCTGTCTCCTGAGTTAGCTAGACTTACAGATCAGCTGTAGTTTTAGTGATGCTACCTGTCTCCTGAGTTAGCTAGACTTACAGATCAGTTGTAGTTTTAGTGATGCTACCTGTCTCCTGAGTTAGCTAGAGTTACAGATCAGCTGTAGTTCTAGTGATGCTACCTGTCTCCTGAGTTAGCTAGACTTACAGATCAGCTGTAGTTCTAGTGATGCTACCTGTCTCCTGAGTTAGCTAGAGTTACAGATCAGCTGTAGTTCTAGTGATGCTACCTGTCTCCTGAGTTAGCTAGACTTACAGATCAGCTGTAGTTTTAGTGATGCTACCTGTCTCCTGAGTTAGCTAGACTTACAGATCAGCTGTAGTTCTAGTGATGCTACCTGTCTCCTGAGTTAGCTAGACTTACAGATCAGCTGTAGTTTTAGTGATGCTACCTGTCTCCTGAGTTAGCTAGACTTACAGATCAGCTGTAGTTCTAGTGATGCTACCTGTCTCCTGAGTTAGCTAGACTTACAGATCAGCTGTAGTTCTAGTGATGCTACCTGTCTCCTGAGTTAGCTAGGCTTACAGATCAGCTGTAGTTTTAGTGATGCTACCTGTCTCCTGAGTTAGCTAGGCTTACAGATCAGCTGTAGTTCTAGTGATGCTACCTGTCTCCTGAGTTAGCTAGGCTTACAGATCAGCTGTAGTTCTAGTGATGCTACCTGTCTCCTGAGTTAGCTAGGCTTACAGATCAGCTGTAATTTGAGTGATATTTGAATTCAGTAGAATAACTTTAGTTGACAGCCCTACTTCTTTGTTGTAGTGCAGTGTGATTTTGCTCAACAATCATTGCTACTAACATTTTTACTATTGCACTAGGCTGTGTGTGAGAGAGGTGGAGAGAGACTGTGATGATGCAGTTTCTCTCTGCCTGTGTGTGTGTTGTGGAAACAATGTCAGTCATGGGTCAGTACAGTGCCTCGACACTGGCAGCCCTTTTCCATCAATGACCAACTGACGAACACACACTAGAGCTCAAACGCAACTGAACTGGATCTCGGACAGGAAGAGGAAGGTTAGGTTAGCAAACATTTCTGATAAACCAGTCAGTAATGAAGGAGAGTTTGTTGTGTAACAATATTACTACAGTGTGTACTTATGGTCCCAGGACCAAATGTTCTCCAGGGTAACGGTGTGTGTGAATGGGGTTTTAGCGTTAGTGAAGGTACTTATTGAGAATGGACAGGAGCATCTGTTCCTCACAGCTCAGGAGAGTTACCATGGTTACTCAACTACCTCACCAGCCATCTGTTAACAGTGTGTACAGGTGACATGTTTGGTCATCGTTTCATAACCCTTCAAGTAAAATCAAGACACACACGCACACCCAGAATATGTGTGGAGATTTTTTATATTTTCAGCAGCCAACAGGAGAAGATTAGGCCGACTCACAACACACAGATTAGAGCACGATTAGGCCGACTCACAACACACAGATTAGAGCACGATTAGGCCGACTCACAACACACAGATTAGAGCACGATTAGGCCGACTCACAACACACAGATTAGAGCACGATTAGGCCGACTCACAACACACAGATTAGAGCACGATTAGGCCGACTCACAACACACAGATTAGAGCACGATTAGGCCGACTCGCAACACACAGATTAGAGCACGATTAGGCCAACTCGCAACACACAGATTAGAGGAAGATTAGGCCGACTCGCAACACACAGATTAGAGGAAGATTAGGCCGACTCGCAACACAGATTAGAGGAAGATTAGGCCGACTCGCAACACAGATTAGAGGAAGATTAGGCCGACTCGCAACACACAGATTAGAGGAAGATTAGGCCGACTCGCAACACACAGATTAGAGGAAGATTAGGCCGACTCGCAACACAGATTAGAGGAAGATTAGGCCGACTCGCAACACAGATTAGAGGAAGATTAGGCCGACTCGCAACACAGATTAGAGGAAGATTAGGCCGACTCGCAACACAGATTAGAGGAAGATTAGGCCGCCTCGCAACACAGATTAGAGGAAGATTAGGCCGACTCGCAACACAGATTAGAGGAAGTCCATTTATGTCGTCTTAAAAATGTGTAGGAAACATGACTTGTTCCTCTTTCAATCTGACCTGTCTGAATTTGGGACTTGTAGTGTGGTCTTCTAACATGCTCTTAGTAGTATCACCCACTCCAGCCTCCCTAGAACCTCTTATCACTGGGTTTACTTAACAAAAGGCACGTCTCAAAAGGTGATCCAGGTGTTTTTTGGCACTAGGTAGCTAGCTAGTAAATGTAACAACACACAATAATACCAACATCAATATCAGCATGTGAAGTAGCTTCACTGAACAGAAATATATAACAACATGCAAGATTTTACTGAGTTAGTTTGTTCATATGAGGAAATCAGTCAACTGGAATACATAAATGAGGCTCTAATCTATGGAGTTCACATGACTGGGAATACAGATATGCATCTGTTGGTCTCAGAAAGTTTAAAAGAAGGTAGGTGCGTGGATCAGAACCAGTCAGTTCCACCATTTGCCTCATGCAGGGTGACACATCTCCTTTGCATAGTGTTGATCAGGCTGTTAATAGTGGTCTGTGGAATGTTGTCCCACTCCTCCTCAATGGCCGTGTGAAGTTGCTGGATATTGACTGGAACTACTATGGGACTAACACTTTACATGTTATGTTTTATATTGTTGTTCAGTATGTTTAGGCGATTTTACAGCTATCAATTTAGGAGTCTACAATCTCAGCGTGTTCAACCAATGTTTAATCTTACTATGTAACATGGTACCGCAAAACAACCACCATGGTAGAAGGGTTGTCTTGATGAGGGAAGAATTGTTATATTGTGAAGAGGCATTTAGAAAGATGGGTCAGGTGATCTGGGTCAGGTGATCTGGGTCAGGTGATCTGGGTCAGGTGATCTGGGTCAGGTGATGTTCTCTAAACAATGCTCTGATTGTTGAGGGAGGTTGAGAAAGAAGTTAGCTGGGCTTTAGATGTTTACAGTAAACCCTGTGTGTGAATATGGCCCAGCGAACGATGGAGGAATGGGGGATGGAAGGACAACGCCTCACTGTCTCACTGGCCCACTTTCCTTCTGCAGTTTGTTGTGCTGTGGCATTCCCAGCTGATGGGGGAGAGGCAGTGTTTCACTACCAGACAGACCTAATTTAGGGCTTAATGGTCTTCTAGGCCTAGAATCTACACCAGCAGAATGCTCTACATGTACTCTACCTTGTTACAACGACTGTATTTCTTGAGTCCTCTCGCTTGCTCTCTCTGTCTGTCTGTCTGTCTGTCTGTCTGTCTCTCTCTCTCTCAATCTCTCTCTCTCAATCTCTCTCTCTCAATCTCTCTCTCTCAATCTCTCTCTCTCAATCTCTCTCTCTCTCAATCTCTCTCTCTCAATCTCTCTCTCTCAATATCTCTCTCTCAATATCTCTCTTTCTTAATCTCTCTCTCTCATTCTCTCTCTCTCTTGCTCTCTCTCTCTTGCTCGCTCTCTCTCTCTTGCTCTCTCTCTTGCTCTCTCTCTCTCTCTTGCTCTCTCTCTCTCTCTTGCTCTCTCTCTCTGTCTGTCTGTCTGTCTCTCACTCTCTCACTCTCTCACTCTCTCACTCTCACACAGCTAGTGGTCACTTCCTAATTTAAGTGTGAATTATTGACTCTATGTTTGGTCCCTTCTTGCCGTGACTGTAGTCCATTGTTAGCTGGATAGAGGGCAGAGAGGTTAGGCCAATCAGGTTCACGGGTGTGAGTCACGATGCACTCAGGCTTTGTATGATGTCATGAGAAAGATGTGCAGTACTAGTTTCTTTGTACTTTACTTCTTCCTTTAGGGTGCTAGCAAATGTATAGGTTGGACGTACGTGTGTGTGTAAACACTTCCTCATAGAAGGGTTGAAACCGCTAGCTGACAGACTTCTCTGGTATGATGACTCTGACTACTAGTTAAGAACAGAGCTTTGTGTTTCTAGAAATACAACTGGAAGCATGTGGCCATGCGTTTGACCTACACAGGGAAAATGGTCATTCAACAGTGACATTGTACAATGACAACTAGGGGTCAAGATGTTATTTTGTGATTATTTTGTGGTTTATTTTAACTGTTATTTCTTACAACCAACAAGAACTCTTGAACATCAGATCAGCTGGTACTTAAACCAATTCCGGCTTCCACTTCCAACCATCTGCCCTGGGATCTCTCAGGCATTTCAAACCAACTCCGGCTTCCACTTCCAACCATCTGCCCTGGGATCTCTCAGTCATTTCAAACCAACTCCGGCTTCCACTTCCAACCATCTGCCCTGGGATCTCTGTCATTTCAAACCAATTTTCAGGCGACGCAAAAGGAAACTCCGGCATTACAGAGGCAAGAGGCGGAGGATCCTGGTGAGATGAAGGCGAAGGGAGAACCGGCCACCTCTTCCTTCCATTCTACTGGCTAATGTACAGTCACTTGATAATAAGAGAATGACCTTGCAGATTTTTTACCAACGGGACTCTTGGAACTCGATAGATTCTCCATTCACCGGGCGGACAGGGCAGTAGAGACTGGGAAATTGAGGGGGAGGGGTTTACCTCGATCAACTACAACTAGTGTACCAATTTGCATACCGCCCCAACAGATCCATAGATGACGCAATCTCAATTTCTCTCCACAACTGCCCACACACACCTAGATAAGAACACCTATGTGAGAATGCTGTTCATTGACTACAGCTCAATGTTCAACACCATTGTCCCCTCCAAGCTCGTCACCAAGCTTAGGACTCCGGGTCTGAACACCTCCCTCTGCAACTGGATCCTGGACTTCCTGACGGGCCGCCCCCAGGTGGTGAGGGTAGGAACATCACCTCTACCACACTGACCCTAAACACAGGGGTGCGTGCTTAGTCCCCCCCTGTACTCCCTGTTCACCCACGACTGTGTGGCCACGCACAACTCCTACACCATGATCAAGTTCGCTGACAACACGACGGTGGTAGGCCTGATCACCGGTGACGATGAGTCAGCCTACAGGGAAGAGGTCAGGGACCTGACAGTGTGGTGCCGGAGCAACAACCTCTCCCTCAATGTCAGCAAGACAAAGGAGCTGATCGTGGACTACAGGAAATGGGGGGCGAGTGACAACCACTGGCTAAAGGGACTCCTGGCTAAAGGGACTCCTGGCTAAAGGGACTCCTGGCTAAAGGGACTCCTAGGGACTTTCTCTCACACACACTTGTCTACTGTTTGCTCCAGCCTGTGTTGACTCTCTGCAGGGCTGTGAAACTGCAACAATACATTTGTTTGTGCCTCTCCTCCAATCTCTCTCTTTTTTCCCTAAATGCTCCTCCTCTGTTTGGTTACATTCAACATAGCTTTATTGGCTTCATTATAGGAGCAATACAAAAGGAATTGTGTTTACGCATTAGAATAAACGTTAAACATCCCTCCCTCCCTCCCTCCCTCCCTCCCTCCCTCCCTCCCTCCCTCCCTTTTCACCTCTTCCCTTCTCTTTCTACAGGTGTCTCTGTTGTATAGCAGATGAATTTTGAGCAGCCTCCTCCGTACCAGGCCCCTGGTTACCCCCAGCAGGGTTACCCCCAGCAGGGTTACCCCCAGCAGGGATACCCCCAGCAGGGATACCCCCAGCAGGGATACCCCGTAAACATGGAGCAGCCTGGAGGATTCCCTCCTCAAAACCCAGGCTACCCTGCTGGCCCCGGGGGACCGCCTGGACCCTACCCCGGCCAGGGACAAGCAGGCCCCTACCAGGAGGGCTACCCTGGACAGCCCCAGTTTGGATGGCAAGGAGGACCACCCCCAGGACCCATGTATGGAGAGGCACCTAAAAACACAGGTGAGAGGGAGGGAGAATGAGGAGAGTGGAAGAGGGGCGAGGGGAGGAAAAGAAGCGGGAGAAGGAGAGGGGTGAGGAGTAGAGAAAGGAGAGAGGAGGGGAGGAAGAATACAGGGAGAAGGAGAGGGGTGAGGAGGAGAGAAAGGAGAGAGGAGGGGAGGAAGAATACAGGGAGAAAGAGAGGAGAGAAATGAGAGAGGAGGGGAGGAAGAATACGGAGAGGGGTGAGGAAGAATACAGGGAGAAGGAGAGGAGAGGGGTGAGGAGGAGGAGGAGAGGGGTGAGGAAGGATACAGGGAGAAGGAGAGGGGTGAGGAGGAGAGAAAGGAGAGAGGAGGGGAGGAAGAATACAGGGAGAAGGAGAGGGGGGAGGAAGAATACAGGGAGAAGGAGAGGTGTGAGGAAGGATACAGGGAGAAGGAGAGGTGTGAGGAAGGAGAGGGGTGAGGAGGAGAGAAAGGAGAGAGGAGGAGAGTGGTGAGGAAGGATACAGGGAGAAGGAGAGGGGTGAGGAGGAGAGAAAGGAGAGAGGAGGGGAGGAAGAATACAGGGAGAAGGAGAGGGGTGAGGAAGGATACGGGGTGAGGAGGAGAGAAAAGAGAGAGGAGGGGAGGAAGAATACAGGGAGAGGAGAGGGGTGAGGAAGAGTACAGGGAGAAGGAGAGGAGAGGGGTGAGGAGAGGGGTGAGGAAGGACACAGGGAGAAGGAGAGGAGAGGGGTGAGGAAGAATACAGGGAGAAGGAGAGGGGTGAGGAGGAGAGAGGAGGGGAGGAAGAATACAGGGAGAGGAGAGGGGTGAGGAAGAGTACAGGGAGAAGGAGAGGAGAGGGGTGAGGAGGAGAGGGGTGAGGAAGGACACAGGGAGAAGGAGAGGAGAGGGGTGAGGAAGAATACAGGGAGAAGGAGAGGAAGAATACAGGGAGAAGGAGAGGAGAGGGGGGGGGAGAATACAGGGAGAAGGAGAGGAAGAATACAGGGAGAAGGAGAGGGGAGGAAGAATACAGGGAGAATACAGGGAGAAGGAGAGGAGAGGGGGGAGGAAGGATACGGGGTGAGGAGGAAAGAAAAGAGAGAGGAGGGGAGGAAGAATACAGGGAGGAGGGGAGGGGTGAGGAAGAATACAGGGAGAAGGAGAGGGGAGGGGTGAGGAAGGATACAGGGAGAAGGAGAGGAGAGGGGTGAGGAAGGATACAGGGAGAAGGAGAGGGGAGGAAGAATACAGGGAGAAGGAGAGGAAGAATACAGGGAGCGGGGAGGAAGAATACAGGGAGAATGAGAGGAGAGGGGGAGGAAGAACACAGGGAGAAGGAGAGGAGAGGGGGGAGGAAGGATACGGGGTGAGGAGGAAAGAAAAGAGAGAGGAGGGGAGGAAGAATACAGGGAGAAGGGGAGAGGAGGAGAGAGGAGGGGAGGAAGAATACAGGGAGAAGGAGAGGAAGAATACAGGGAGCGGGGAGGAAGAATACAGGGAGAATGAGAGGAGAGGGGGGAGGAAGAACACAGGGAGAGGAGAGGGGGGAGGAAGGATACGGGGTGAGGAGGAAAGAAAAGAGAGAGGAGGGGAGGAAGAATACAGGGAGAAGGAGAGGGGAGAGGAGGAGAGAAAGGAGAGAGGAGGGGAGGAAGAATACAGGGAGAGGAGAGGGGTGAGGAAGAATACAGGGAGAAGGAGAGGAGAGGGGGGAGGAAGAATACAGGGAGAAGGAGAGGAGAGGGGTGAGGAAGAATACAGGGAGAAGGAGAGGAGAGGGGTGAGGAGGAATACAGGGAGAAGGAGAGGAAGAATACAGGGAGAAGGAGAGGGGGGAGGAAGAATACAGGGAGAAGGAGAGGAAGAATATAGGGAGAAGGAGAGGGGGGAGGAAGAATACAGGGAGAAGGAGAGAGAGGAGAGGAGGAAGAATACAGGGAGAGGGAGGAGAGGAGGAAGAATACAGGGAGAAGGAGAGGGAGGAGAGGAGGAAGAATACAGGGAGAAGGAGAGGGAGGAGGAAGAATACAGGGAGAAGGAGAGGGGTGTGAAGGAGAGAGGAGGGGAGGAAGAATACAGGGAGAAGGAGAGGGGGGAGGAAGAATACAGGGAGAAGGAGAGGTGTGAGGAAGGATACAGGGAGAAGGAGAGGTGTGAGGAAGGAGAGGGGTGAGGAGGAGAGAAAGGAGAGAGGAGGAGAGTGGTGAGGAAGGATACAGGGAGAAGGAGAGGGGTGAGGAGGAGAGAAAGGAGAGAGGAGGGGAGGAAGAATACAGGGAGAGGGAGAGGGGTGATGAAGGATACGGGGTGAGGAGGAGAGAAAAGAGAGAGGAGGGGAGGAAGAATACAGGGAGAAGGAGAGGGGTGAGGAGGAGAGAAAGGAGAGAGGAGGGGAGGAAGAATACAGGGAGAAGGAGAGGGGGGAGGAAGAATACAGGGAGAAGGAGAGGTGTGAGGAAGGATACAGGGAGAAGGAGAGGTGTGAGGAAGGAGAGGGGTGAGGAGGAGAGAAAGGAGAGAGGAGGAGAGTGGTGAGGAAGGATACAGGGAGAAGGAGAGGGGTGAGGAGGAGAGAAAGGAGAGAGGAGGGGAGGAAGAATACAGGGAGAGGGAGAGGGGTGATGAAGGATACGGGGTGAGGAGGAGAGAAAAGAGAGAGGAGG
This sequence comes from Oncorhynchus mykiss, assembly GCF_013265735.2. NCBI lineage: Eukaryota > Metazoa > Chordata > Actinopteri > Salmoniformes > Salmonidae > Oncorhynchus > Oncorhynchus mykiss. The sequence goes on along the minus strand of NC_048578.1, from coordinate 29,552,231 downwards.
GGAGGAAGAATACAGGGAGAAGGAGAGGGGTGAGGAGGAGAGAAAGGAGAGAGGAGGGGAGGAAGAATACAGGGAGAGGGGTGAGGAAGAGTACAGGGAGAGGAGAGGGGTGAGGAGGAGAGGGGTGAGGAAGGACACAGGGAGAAGGAGAGGAGAGTGGTGAGGAAGAATACAGGGAGAAGGAGAGGAAGAATACAGGGAGAAGGAGAGGGGAGGAAGAATACAGGGAGAAGGAGAGGAAGAATACAGGGAGCGGGGAGGAAGAATACAGGGAGAATGAGAGGAGAGGGGGAGGAAGAACACAGGGAGGAGGAAGGAGAGGGGAGAGGAGGAGAGAAAGGAGAGAGGAGGGGAGGAAGAATACAGGGAGAGGAGAGGGGTGAGGAAGAATACAGGGAGAAGGAGAGGAGAGGGGGGAGGAAGAATACAGGGAGAAGGAGAGGAGAGGGGTGAGGAAGAATACAGGGAGAAGGAGAGGAGAGGGGTGAGGAGGAATACAGGGAGAAGGAGAGGAAGAATACAGGGAGAAGGAGAGGGGGGAGGAAGAATACAGGGAGAAGGAGAGGAAGAATATAGGGAGAAGGAGAGGGGGGAGGAAGAATACAGGGAGAAGGAGAGAGAGGAGAGGAGGAAGAATACAGGGAGAGGGAGGAGAGGAGGAAGAATACAGGGAGAAGGAGAGGGAGGAGAGGAGGAAGAATACAGGGAGAAGGAGAGGGAGGAGGAAGAATACAGGGAGAAGGAGAGGGGTGTGAAGGAGAGAGGAGGGGAGGAAGAATACAGGGAGAAGGAGAGGGGGGAGGAAGAATACAGGGAGAAGGAGAGGTGTGAGGAAGGATACAGGGAGAAGGAGAGGTGTGAGGAAGGAGAGGGGTGAGGAGGAGAGAAAGGAGAGAGGAGGAGAGTGGTGAGGAAGGATACAGGGAGAGGGGTGAGGAGGAGAGAAAGGAGAGAGGAGGGGAGGAAGAATACAGGGAGAGGGAGAGGGGTGATGAAGGATACGGGGTGAGGAGGAGAGAAAAGAGAGAGGAGGGGAGGAAGAATACAGGGAGAAGGAGAGGGGTGAGGAGGAGAGAAAGGAGAGAGGAGGGGAGGAAGAATACAGGGAGAGGGGTGAGGAAGAGTACAGGGAGGAGGAGAGGAGAGGGGTGAGGAGGAGAGGGGTGAGGAAGGACACAGGGAGAAGGAGAGGAGAGTGGTGAGGAAGAATACAGGGAGAAGGAGAGGAAGAATACAGGGAGAAGGAGAGGGGAGGAAGAATACAGGGAGAAGGAGAGGAAGAATACAGGGAGCGGGGAGGAAGAATACAGGGAGAATGAGAGGAGAGGGGGAGGAAGAACACAGGGAGAAGGAGAGGAGAGGGGGGAGGAAGGATACGGGGTGAGGAGGAAAGAAAAGAGAGAGGAGGGGAGGAAGAATACAGGGAGAAGGGGAGAGGAGGAGAGAGGAGGGGAGGAAGAATACAGGGAGAAGGAGAGGAAGAATACAGGGAGCGGGGAGGAAGAATACAGGGAGAATGAGGGGGGAGGAAGAACACAGGGAGAGGAGAGGGGGGAGGAAGGATACGGGGTGAGGAGGAAAGAAAAGAGAGAGGAGGGGAGGAAGAATACAGGGAGAAGGAGAGGGGAGAGGAGGAGAGAAAGGAGAGAGGAGGGGAGGAAGAATACAGGGAGAAGGAGAGGAGAGGGGGGAGGAAGAATACAGGGAGAAGGAGAGGAGAGGGGTGAGGAGGAATACAGGGAGAAGGAGAGGAGAGGGGTGAGGAAGAATACAGGGAGAAGGAGAGGAGAGGGGTGAGGAGGAATACAGGGAGAAGGAGAGGAAGAATACAGGGAGAAGGAGAGGGGGGAGGAAGAATACAGGGAGAAGGAGAGGAAGAATATAGGGAGAAGGAGAGGGGGGAGGAAGAATACAGGGAGAAGGAGAGAGAGAGGAGAGGAGGAAGAATACAGGGAGAGGGAGGAGAGGAGGAAGAATACAGGGAGAAGGAGAGGGAGGAGAGGAGGAAGAATACAGGGAGAAGGCGAGAGAGGAGGAGGAAGAATACAGGGAGAAGGAGAGAGAGGAGAGGAGGAAGAATACAGGAAGAGGGAGGAGAGGAGGAAGAATACAGGGAGAAGGAGAGGAGGAAGAATACAGGGAGAAGGCGAGAGAGGAGGAGGAAGAATACAGGGAGAAGGAGAGAGAGGAGAGGAGGAAGAATACAGGGAGAAGGAGAGGAAGAATACATGGAGGAGGAGAGGGGTGAGGAAGAATACAGGGAGGAGGAGAGGGGTGAGGAAGAATACAGGGAGGGGGAGAGGAGGGGGTTGAGCAGGAGAGAGAGGGGATGAAGAATACAGGGAGGAGGAGAGGTGTGAGGAAGGATACAGGGAGGAGGAGAGGTGTGAGGAAGGATACAGGGAGAAGGAGAGGTGTGAGGAAGGATACAGGGAGAAGGAGAGGTGTGAGGAAGGAGAGGGGTGAGGAGGAGAGAAAGGAGAGAGGAGGAGAGTGGTGAGGAAGGATACAGGGAGAAGGAGAGGGGTGTGAAGGAGAGAGGAGGGGAGGAAGAATACAGGGAGAAGGAGAGGGGGGAGGAAGAATACAGGGAGAAGGAGAGGTGTGAGGAAGGATACAGGGAGAAGGAGAGGTGTGAGGAAGGAGAGGGGTGAGGAGGAGAGAAAGGAGAGAGGAGGAGAGTGGTGAGGAAGGATACAGGGAGAAGGAGAGGGGTGAGGAGGAGAGAAAGGAGAGAGGAGGGGAGGAAGAATACAGGGAGAGGGAGAGGGGTGATGAAGGATACGGGGTGAGGAGGAGAGAAAAGAGAGAGGAGGGGAGGAAGAATACAGGGAGAAGGAGAGGGGTGAGGAGGAGAGAAAGGAGAGAGGAGGGGAGGAAGAATACAGGGAGAGGGGTGAGGAAGAGTACAGGGAGGAGGAGAGGGGTGAGGAAGGACACAGGGAGAAGGAGAGGAGAGTGGTGAGGAAGAATACAGGGAGAAGGAGAGGAAGAATACAGGGATAAGGAGAGGAGAGGGGGGGGAGAATACAGGGAGAAGGAGAGGAAGAATACAGGGAGAAGGAGAGGGGAGGAAGAATACAGGGAGAATACAGGGAGAAGGAGAGGAGAGGGGGGAGGAAGGATACGGGGTGAGGAGGAAAGAAAAGAGAGAGGAGGGGAGGAAGAATACAGGGAGGAGGGGAGGGGTGAGGAAGAATACAGGGAGAAGGAGAGGGGAGGGGTGAGGAAGGATACAGGGAGAAGGAGAGGAGAGGGGTGAGGAAGGATACAGGGAGAAGGAGAGGAAGAATACAGGGAGAAGGAGAGGAGAGGGGGGAGGAAGAATACAGGGAGAAGGAGAGGAAGAATACAGGGAGCGGGGAGGAAGAATACAGGGAGAATGAGAGGAGAGGGGGGAGGAAGAACACAGGGAGAAGGAGAGGAGAGGGGGGAGGAAGGATACGGGGTGAGGAGGAAAGAAAAGAGAGAGGAGGGGAGGAAGAATACAGGGAGGGGGAGAGGAGGAGAGAAAGGAGAGAGGAGGGGAGGAAGAATACAGGGAGAGGAGAGGGGTGAGGAAGAATACAGGGAGAAGGAGAGGGGGGAGGAAGAATACAGGGAGAAGGAGAAGGAGAGGGGGGAGGAAGAATACAGGGAGAAGGAGAGGAGAGGGGTGAGGAGGAATACAGGGAGAAGGAGAGGAAGAATACAGGGAGAAGGAGAGGGGGGAGGAAGAATACAGGGAGAAGGAGAGGAAGAATACAGGGAGAAGGAGAGGAAGAATATAGGGAGAAGGAGAGGGGGAGGAAGAATACAGGCAGAAGGAGAGAGAGGAGAGGAGGAAGAATACAGGGAGAAGGAGAGAGAGAGGAGAGGAAGAAGAGAGGGGAGAGGAGGAAGAATACAGGGAGAAGGAGAGAGAGGAGGGGAGGAAGAATACAGGGAGAAGGAGAGGGAGGAGGGGAGGAAGAATACAGGGAGAAGGAGAGGGAGGAGAGGAAGAATACAGGGAGAAGGAGAGGGGTGAGGAGGAGAGAGGAGGGGAGGAAGAATACAGGGAGAAGGAGAGGGGTGAGGAGGAGAGAAAGGGGAGAGGAGGGGAGGAAGAATACAGGGAGAAGGAGAGGGGTGAGGAGGAGAGAAAGGAGAAAGGAGTGGAGGAAGAATACAGGGAGAGGAGAGGGGTGAGGAAGAATACAGGGAGAAGGAGAGAGAGGAGAGGAGGAAGAATACAGGGAGAGAGAGGAGAGGAGGAAGAATACAGGGAGAGGGAGGAGAGGAGGAAGAATACAGGGAGAAGGAGAGGGAGGAGAGGAGGAAGAATACAGGGAGAAGGCGAGAGAGGAGAGGAGGAGGAAGAATACAGGGAGAAGGAGAGAGAGGAGAGGAGGAAGAATACAGGGAGAAGGAGAGGAAGAATACATGGAGGAGGAGAGGGGTGAGGAAGAATACAGGGAGGAGGAGAGGGGTGAGGAAGAATACAGGGAGGGGGAGAGGAGGGGGTTGAGCAGGAGAGAGAGGGGATGAAGAATACAGGGAGGAGGAGAGGTGTGAGGAAGGATACAGGGAGAAGGAGAGGTGTGAGGAAGGAGAGGGGTGAGGAGGAGAGAAAGGAGAGAGGAGGAGAGTGGTGAGGAAGGATACAGGGAGAAGGAGAGGGGTGAGAAGGAGAGAGGAGGGGAGGAAGAATACAGGGAGAAGGAGAGGGGGGAGGAAGAATACAGGGAGAAGGAGAGGTGTGAGGAAGGATACAGGGAGAAGGAGAGGTGTGAGGAAGGAGAGGGGTGAGGAGGAGAGAAAGGAGAGAGGAGGGGAGTGGTGAGGAAGGATACAGGGAGAAGGAGAGGGGTGAGGAAGAATACAGGGAGAGGGGTGATGAAGGATACGGGGTGAGGAGGAGAGAAAAGAGAGAGGAGGGGAGGAAGAATACAGGGAGAAGGAGAGGGGTGAGGAGGAGAGAAAGGAGAGAGGAGGGGAGGAAGAATACAGGGAGAGGAGAGGGGTGAGGAAGAGTACAGGGAGGAGGAGAGGAGAGGGGTGAGGAGGAGAGGGGTGAGGAAGGACACAGGGAGAAGGAGAGGAGAGGGGTGAGGAAGAATACAGGGAGAAGGAGAGGAGAGGGGGGGGAGAATACATGGAGAAGGAGAGGAAGAATACAGGGAGAAGGAGAGGGGAGGAAGAATACAGGGAGAAGGAGAGGAGAGGGGGGAGGAAGGATACGGGGTGAGGAGGAAAGAAAAGAGAGAGGAGGGGAGGAAGAATACAGGGAGGAGGGGAGGGGTGAGGAAGAATACAGGGAGAAGGAGAGGGGAGGGGTGAGGAAGGATACAGGGAGAAGGAGAGGAGAGGGGTGAGGAAGGATACAGGGAGAAGGAGAGGAAGAATACAGGGAGAAGGAGGGGAGAGGGGGGAGGAAGAATACAGGGAGAAGGAGAGGAAGAATACAGGGAGCGGGGAGGAAGAATACAGGGAGAATGAGAGGAGAGGGGGGAGGAAGAACACAGGGAGAAGGAGAGGAGAGGGGGGAGGAAGGATACGGGGTGAGGAGGAAAGAAAAGAGAGAGGAGGGGAGGAAGAATACAGGGAGAAGGAGAGGGGAGAGGAGGAGAGAAAGGAGAGAGGAGGGGAGGAAGAATACAGGGAGAAGGAGAGGAAGAATACAGGGAGCGGGGAGGAAGAATACAGGGAGAATGAGAGGAGAGGGGGGAGGAAAAACACAGGGAGAAGGAGAGGAGAGGGGGGAGGAAGGATACGGGGTGAGGAGGAAAGAAAAGAGAGAGGAGGGGAGGAAGAATACAGGGAGAAGGAGAGGAGGAGAGAAAGGAGAGAGGAGGGGAGGAAGAATACAGGGAGAGGAGAGGGGTGAGGAAGAATACAGGGAGAAGGAGAGGAGAGGGGGGAGGAAGAATACAGGGAGAAGGAGAGGAGAGGGGTGAGGAGGAATACAGGGAGAAGGAGAGGAAGAATACAGGGAGAAGGAGAGGGGGGAGGAAGAATACAGGGAGAAGGAGAGGAAGAATATAGGGAGAAGGAGAGGGGGGAGGAAGAATACAGGGAGAAGGAGAGAGAGGAGGAAGAATACAGGGAGAAGGAGAGAGAGAGGAGAGGAGGAAGAATACAGGGAGAAGGAGAGAGAGAGGAGAGGAAGAAGAATACAGGGAGAAGAGGAGAGGAGGAAGAATACAGGGAGAAGGAGAGAGAGGAGGGGAGGAAGAATACAGGGAGAAGGAGAGAGAGGAGGGGAGGAAGAATACAGGGAGAAGGAGAGGGAGGAGAGGAGGAAGAATACAGGGAGAAGGAGAGGGGTGAGGAGGAGAGAGGAGGGGAGGAAGAATACAGGGAGAAGGAGAGGGGTGAGGAGGAGAGAAAGGGGAGAGGAGGGGAGGAAGAATACAGGGAGAAGGAGAGGGGTGAGGAGGAGAGAAAGGAGAAAGGAGTGGAGGAAGAATACAGGGAGAGGAGAGGGGTGAGGAAGAATACAGGGAGAAGGAGAGAGAGGAGAGGAGGAAGAATACAGGGAGAGGGAGGAGAGGAGGAAGAATACAGGGAGAAGGAGAGGAGAGGGGGGAGGAAGAATACAGGGAGAAGGAGAGAGAGGAGAGGAGGAAGAATACAGGGAGAGGGAGGAGAGGAGGAAGAATACAGGGAGAAGGAGAGGGAGGAGAGGAGGAAGAATACAGGGAGAAGGCGAGAGAGGAGAGGAGGAGGAAGAATACAGGGAGAAGGAGAGAGAGGAGAGGAGGAAGAATACAGGGAGAAGGAGAGGAAGAATACATGGAGGAGGAGAGGGGTGAGGAAGAATACAGGGAGGAGGAGAGGGGTGAGGAAGAATACAGGGAGGGGGAGAGGAGGGGGTTGAGCAGGAGAGAGAGGGGATGAAGAATACAGGGAGGAGGAGAGAGAGGGGATGAAGAATACAGGGAGAATGAGATGAGAGGGAAGGATAAGGATATTGTTTGCCATATAAAAATGGTGGTCGACCGAGAGTCATTGATTGGTCGAAATGTTTAAACGTATTTTTCCGTATGTAGACAGACACCCTATGTGTTTGAATTAAATCAACTACATATGCACTGAGCTTGACTGATGCTTTAAGCACACTGTTTGATTAAATAATTCAGAGGCACAAATTACTCAGAGCCTGATGGTCACACTGTGTTAAAAGAAAATGATAGCAGGTGCCTATGTGACTGGCACACGTTGTCTCACTCTCCTCCCTACTGCAGTGAAAAAAAGGCACCACAGCACAGTAAGTTACCAAAATCCCAAGTTACCAAAATCCCTAATTTGTTTACAAAAAACATACCCCATTCCCTCAACCCTTGCTGTCTTTACATGAAACATGTAAGCATCGCATGCATGTGACAAAAAGGGCCTGACCTATCATAATCACATCAATGAAATGGTTATGACAAACTCCGGACACAGTAATGTTGACAGCAAAATGGACGCAGAGGACGTGAAGTAAGAACTTGAAATGGGTGAATGTTTACTGGTTGCTCAGGAGGGAAAGGAGAAGTCAGATCTGTGGAAGACATTTGACTTAGTTGTGGAGACTACAAGAGATTCGGATAAAGGAGGGTATATGAGCAAGCACTGTGTGAGTTATGTGTGCCAAACAGTTGCTGTTAGATTACAATATTATATTTATATATTTATTTTATTTTTTTCATTTGAAACAGTGTAAATGACACAGGTGTACCAGCGTCTATTCTAATAATTTTTATATATATATATATATATATATCTATATCTATATATATATAAAGCCTTTATTACAGCAGACTAAAAACAGTTACATCGTCAATTGCAGTTTATTGTTGAGGCTAATTATTCAAAGCTCCCTTTGTTATGTAATTTAAAACTAAAACGCTTGATCGTATTTGAAAGCATGAATGTCTCATATGCTGTGTGACGGCAATAACAAATGAATGATTGATTGATCTATACAGTAGTCTGTATATTGAAATATAGGCCTAAGTAAGTTACGGTATTGAGACTAAACAGGATGTGCTCTTAGGCCTACAGCTCCACCATGGTGGTTGTACAAGGATACTATACAAAGACCACTAATGATAGTGACATGACTTATTATCATAATAACAGTAATAATAACAATAAGGAGATGAAGAAAAAGGAGGGTATAGGAGTGAGAGCTGTGTGTATATTATGTGTGACAAACAGGTTAGGTTACAGTATCACTGTTCTGCCTGTTTGGAACAGTGTAAATAACATTAAATACATTGTAAGTAATACTGTTCTAACAAAAATAATTTTAAAGCCTTGATTACAGCAGAGCAAAGATTAAAACGGCCAAATCTGTGAAATTGCTTTATGCAACATTTTGCTGCTGCATGAGGTTCACAGAATCAGTTATTATTATCAGTTATTAAACACACAGTCAAACAGGAAACAGGAAACAGAAGCAGGATCTGTCTTATTTCTGGAGATGTCTGTATGTATATGGAGGATTTATGAAGCCAGGCACATTTAACAGTTGATTATAGACTTCATTAAATTGGGATTTCCTCTCTCCTCAACTGTCTTAGACAATTAGGCTAATGCACCTAGTCTAATGCACCTAATGCACCTAGTCTAATGCACCTAGTCTAATGCACCTAATGCACCTAGTCTAATGCGCCTAATGCACCTAGTCTAATGCACCTAGTCTAATGCACCTAGTCTAATGCACCTAATGCACCTAGTCTAATGCACCTAGTCTAATGCACCTAATGCACCTAGTCTAATGCGCCTAATGCACCTAGTCTAATGCACCTAATGCACCTAGTCTAATGCGCCTAATGCACCTAGTCTAATGCACCTAATGCACCTAGTCTAATGCGCCTAGTCTAATGCACCTAATGCACCTAGTCTAATGCACCTAATGCACCTAGTCTAATGCACCTAGTCTAATGCACCTAATGCACCTAGTCTAATGCACCTAGTCTAATGCACCTAATGCACCTAGTCTAATGCGCCTAATGCACCTAGTCTAATGCACCTAATGCACCTAGTCTAATGCGCCTAATGCACCTAGTCTAATGCACCTAGTCTAATGCACCTAGTCTAATGCACCTAGTCTAATGCACCTAATGCACCTTGTCTCTGCTGCGGCCTCCGCCACATTGTTCTCAATCCCAATATGCTGGTTAACTTCGGTATTATGCACATAGGTAAAGGTGCCAGCTCTACGGCACACTGAAGATTGTTTCAGAACGGTGGACAGCGACCGTATCTAATGATGGACAAAGCACATTTGTTATAAAATATTAGATTTATTAGTGTTGCACTATTATTTTAACATAATATAACCATATACAATGTCAGTATCACATGTCTTAGAGTGATGGACTGTCCCACCCCCGTGGCCTCCACAATGGATTAGTCCACTCAGACAGACGTAAATCAGACGGATGTCTTGTGATTGACTAAAGAAATCTCTATCGACCAAATAATCAACCAGTCGACTAAATGGGGTCCCTACCTTGACTTCTCTGAATGCAAAGACGCTGGAGGTGCTTTGGGAGTGGTGCAGCGGTCTAAGGCACCGCTAGCGGCATCACTACAGACCCTGGTTTGGTTCCAGGCTCTATCACAACCAGCCATGATTGGTAGTCCCATAGGGCTGCTCACAATTGGCCCAGCGTCATCCAGGTTTGGCCAGGGGTAGACCGTCATTGTAAATAAGAATTTGTTCTTAACTGACTTGCCTAATTAAATTAAATATTCCAGAGCTAGCACAGAGCTAGATTGAACTTGTCAACTAATCATCAAGCCCTTGACTAGGTGAATCAGGTGAGCTGGTTCAGGCCCTTGACTAGGTGAATCAGGTGAGCTGGTTCAGGCCCTTGACTAGGTGAATCAGGTGAGCTGGTTCAGGCCCTTGACTAGGTGAATCAGGTGAGCTGGTTCAGGCCCTTGACTAGGTGAATCAGGTGAGCTGGTTCGGGCCCTTGAATAGGTGAATCAAGTGAGCTGGTTCATGCCCTTGACTAGGTGAATCAGGTGAGCTGGTTCAGGCCCTTGACTAGGTGAATCAGGTGAGCTGGTTCAGGCCCTTGACTGGGTGAATCAAGTGAGCTTGTTCATGCCCTTGACTAGGTGAATCAGGTGAGCTGGTTCAGGCCCTTGACTAGGTGAATCAGGTGAGCTGGTTCAGGCCCTTGACTAGGTGAATCAGGTGAGCTGGTTCATGCCCTTGACTAGGTGAGCTGGTTCAGACCCTTGACTAGGTGAATCAGGTGAGCTGGTTCATGCCCTTGACTAGGTGAATCAGGTGAGCTGGTTCATGCCCTTGACTAGGTGAATCAGGTGAGCTGGTTCAAGCCCTTGACTAGGTGAATCAGGTGAGCTGGTTCAGGCCCTTGACTAGGTGAATCAGGTGAGCTGGTTCATGCCCTTGACTAGGTGAATCAGGTGAGCTGGTTCAGGCCCTTGACTAGGTGAATCAGGTGAGCTGGTTCAGGCCCTTGACTAGGTGAATCAGGTGAGCTGGTTCAGGCCCTTGACTAGGTGAATCAGGTGAGCTGGTTCAGGCCCTTGACTAGGTGAATCAGGTGAGCTGGTTCAGGCCCTTGACTAGGTGAATCAGGTGAGCTGGTTCAGGCCCTTGACTAGGTGAATCAGGTGAGCTGGCCACTCTACCATAAAGGTAGAGTGCTGAAGAGATGGTTGTTCTTCTGGAAGGTTCTCCCATCTCTAGAGCTCTGTCAGAGTGACCATCGGGTTCTGGTCAGCTCCCTGACGAAGGCCCTTCTCCCTCGATCGCTCAGTTTGGCCGGGCGGCCAGCTCTAGGAAGAGTCTTGGTGGTTCTAAACTTCTTCTACCAGTTTAAAAATGATGAAGACCACTGTGTTCTTAGGGACCTTCAATGCTGCAGAAATGTTTTTGGTATATTTCCCTAGATCTGTGCCTCGGCACAATCCTGTCTCAGAGCTCTGTGGACAATTCCTTCGGCCTCATGGTGGACTCCAAGTTGTAGAAACATCTAAAGGATGATCAATGGAAACAGGATGCACCTGAGCTCAATTTTGTGTCTCATAACAAAGGGTCTGAATACTTATGTAAATAGTTTTTTTTTTTTATACATTTGCAAAAATATCTAAACTTGTTTTTGCTCTGTCATTATGGGATGTTGTGTGTAGATTGAATAATTGTATTTAATCCATTTTAGAATAAGGCTGTAACGTGGAGAAAGTCAAGGGGTCTGAATACTTTCTGAATGCACGGTTCTTTTATATCAGCATCCCATTGTGTGTTCTTAAAGGTGAAGGTTGTTGTAGCTAACCACATGATAGCCAGATCAGTTTCTGCTTTTGTTGTCATATAAAGGGGTGTTGTCTAAATCAGAAAGGTAACTTTCCAGACTTTAGTCAGGCCCTGTATTTGTTTACCTGGATGATACCTTCTCAGTGGTTTCTTAGTGGCAGTCCACTATTCGCCAGGCAATGGGACTTGAATGCTGCATTCATAACCAAGTGGGAGGTGGGAATTTACCAGTTGGATGCATTCACTCGCTTGTGACTGACCAGCTGAAATTGGTCTTATGTAGCAAAAAAATAAAAGTAGAGACTCAGAGCTACAAAATGGTATATCTTACACTGCAATTGAGGAACAATGGGAAAGTAGATCAACTTGTAAACTCACTTGAGAAAAGGGCCTTTGATCCCTGCAAGTCCTGTTCCCACCCGTCTCTAAGGATTCACACGTGAGGTCGCGCGCTAAACAGTGACGTAAAGATTAAGACTAAAAGGGGTAGCCTACAATAAGGACCAATTCCAGGTAAATGTTACTTGTCTAAATTGATGGGTCATGTGAAATAAATGCTGTGAGCCCCAGCCACATCCCATGTCAGTAAAAGTAGACATCATTCCAAATTCCTTAAACTAGACAGCTATTTTCAAAAGGGGAAGAAAACAAAATTGTACAAACTCCAATTTACAAACTAAGCATTTGTGTTTAGTGAGTTGGCTAGATTAGAGGCAGTAGGGATGTTCTCTTGAACAGTGAATTTGTAACAAGTACTTTTGGGTGTCAAGGGAAATGTAAGTAAAAAAAAATACATTTTCTTAATGAATGCAGTGAAGTAAATGTAGACAAAAATATATACCACAAACTACTTAAGTAGTATTCACGTTTTTACACCACTGCCCAAATGCCTTGACACCAGTGCATATTTCATATACTGTTGCACTTATCACAGTATTCCATACATGAGTTGAAACCTGAGTGAGGTGTACATGCGTGTGGTGGACACTTCATACGTGATGTTACGACCACACATCAATAGTCATATATAATCTCAACATCTTGCTAAGTGGATGGTCTCTACAGAAGGTTAAACGTTACAGCCAAATGGTTACTTGCATAGTAGCAATATCAGAAAGATGGTGTCAAACTAAATAAAATATACAGCATGTACAATAATGATATGGGTGAGAGACGAGGTAGTTATATGCATACAATCAGGGGTAAAGTGGCTGAGCAGCAGGATAACAAACAAATAGCAGCAACGTATGGTGTGTGTTAGGAGAGAGTCATGTGAATAGAGGCACTGCAGATAGTGCTGGTAACTGGTCTGTCCAAAACACGTATGAACAAGGGAATCTATATTCAGAGAGCCTGTTTCTGTCCTTGACTTTGGTGCAGGGCATGTGATGTCCATAGCCTCTTCATTGCAAAACTCCCTGATCTCCTCAAAAACATGCGTTTGTCTAGCTGTGTCCAGTTCAGATGGTGCTTTTACAGGCAGAGCATCTATGGAAGGATGCGCAGCAGCTGAAACCTGGTCCCGACAGTCGGAACACTCCTTGACTACAACACCAGGCTCCAGAGCATCGAAGCTGGAAAACAGGGAATAACAAGACACTACAACCCGGCACAACAGCAATTCACCTCCCAAGTTTAAGTAAGAATAACCTCGTACTGGTACTGCTTGATCTGTGGCAGCGGCCTGAAGTACAGAGGCAAGTGTTGCCAGTTGCCTTCCACCATCCTCCAGTCCTACCATCCTCCAGTCCTACCATCCTCCAGTCCAACCAGCTGTGGGATGTTGACCCCTGTCACAGTGTTGTCCTTCACAACACCAGCAATCTCAGACAGTGTTCACTCTGGTCTTTCTGAAGCGCTGCTTGATGAGCCCGAAGCACCAGTCAGGGCCAAACTTGGTGTGGCCTGTGATCAGAAAGTGGAGGTCCAATACCAGAGCACAAACTTGTTCTTGTTTTGGCCACTGCAGTTTTCACAATTCAGGTCCCCACGTGTTTTCCCAACTCTGTAGTTGGTGAAGAAATGGTGCATGTAGTTGATGACTGCGCTGCTGCCTTAGCTTGGGCCAGCTGTCTTGTTGATGACTGCGCTGCTGCCTTAGCTTGGGCCAGCTGTCTTGTTGATGACTGCGCTGCTGCCTTAGCTTGGGCCAGCTGTCTTGTTGATGACTGCGCTGCTGCCTTAGCTTGGGCCAGCTGTCTTGTTGATGACTGCGCTGCTGCCTTAGCTTGGGCCAGCTGTCTTGTTGATGACTGCGCTGCTGCCTTAGCTTGGGCCAGCTGTCTTGTTGATGACTGGTGGAGGAGAGTCAGGCGCATGCTGAAAGACAAAGTCCAGATATTTTAGCATTATACTATAGATGCAAAATGGCATTCTGAGATATCACCAGACAGTTCATACAGGGAATGTTGGCTACTGACAAACCAATTGTAATAGCAAGCTGAAGTTAACCTACATGTTTGGTTCATTGTTAGTTAGCAAGCCAGCGATCGAACTCCAGCTGGCTAGGTAACAGCAAGCATTGAAAACTGACTAAATTAGAAATGAATAACATTGAATCTGTAGCTAGATTCTTACCTGTTGTAGCAGGCTAAAGGGTGTAGGGTTTCCACATCAAGTTCAATACCAAAACATGCACCAGTATCACAAATAGAATGTAAATGTGGAGTTTTGGTACAAGGAGATCAACTCAGTCCACAAGCCATTCTCTTTGTCCATTCCGTTTTCACACTTGGGTCCGGTACACAGACGGTGGTAATGTCACACTCTTCATAATACTCTTGGTTCTCTCCTACTCTGTCCCGTTGTGCAGGCTGCTGCTTCCTTTATACCCAAGCACCCCCTTGTTTAACGAGCGACAGCCTTGCCTCGTTGGGGCAGGAAGTCCATATAAGGCCCGGGGGTGGAGCCAACCAGCTGCCAGATATCTCCCATCAATAACCACCCCCCTCATCTCTCCCTGTTGTATGCCACACTGTATACATGGATGAAGCTTCATGTTAGGGTCATTGTTAGTTAGCAAGCCAGCCATCGAACCCCAGCTGGCTAGCTTTAGTATGCAATGAAAACAACTTTCTGACATAATTAGAAATGTGTAATATCTGAATCTGTAGCTCGATTCTTTTTTTTTTGTGTGTGAATTTTTACCCCTTTTTCTCCCCAATTTCGTGGTATCCAATTGTTTTAGTAGCTACTATCTTGTCTCATCGCTACAACTCCCGTACGGGCTCGGGAGAGACGTAGGTTGAAAGTCATGCGTCCTCCGATACACAAGCCGCATCCAACCCGGAAGCCAGCCGCACCAATGTGTCGGAGGAAACACCGTGCACCTTGGTTAGTGCGCACTGCGCCCGGCCCGCCACAGGAGTCGCTGGTGCGCGATGAGACAAGGACACCCCTACCGACCAAGCCCTCCCTAACCCAGATGACGCTAGGCCAATTGTGCGTCGCCCCACGGACCTCCTGGTCGCGGCCAGTTAAGACAGAGCCTGGGCGCGAACCCAGAGTCTCTGATGGCACAGCTGGCGCTGCAGTACAGCGCCCTTAACCGCTGCGTCACTCGGGAGGCCCTTGTAGCTCGATTCTTACCTGTATACATGGATGAAAGCTTCACGACAGACTGCAACCCCTTTTTATAAAACATCCTGTGTTTCCGTTTAGTTTGCACAGCTTGTTTGGCCGGTTGTGTTCCACTGATTTCAAAACATGTTATTTTAAGAGTGAGAGAGAGTCAGCATAGCATGGCACGATCGTTGTCCAGAAAGTTGTCCATCACAACTTTTTCCCACTGACCTTTGTCGATAGCACCTGATAAATTCAGGGCAGCAATGTTATTGAGAGCAGTAGCAACATATTTCAGGTCATTTTATAGACACAAGATGCAACACTACAGACCAATCCAAACTCATCTCTCGGCATGTCCAGCCCACTCATTATCTCAGCCAATCATGGCTAGCGGGAAGGTTGCTGTCTTTCTCTGTGGCTAAACCAACTAGGCTCGTAATTTAACAATTGTATTCGTATTTACAGATGACATACAACTTTGATTTTAAGGCACATGAAAGTTCAGATGTTCATGAAGGCATTTCTGCCCAAACACATATTTTGATTAAAAAATGAATAATAATAGGTTGAAAAGGCTCTCCTGTGAAGTCGTGACTTGGGACATACGCCCAGCTTCCTGAATCGGGTCACCTTTGAACTCGGGTGAACCTTTGAATGCTGATTGGCTAATTGCCAGCAAGCGGCCTAAACCATAAACTAAAAAAAGTATAGCTACAGTATCATGCTTGTAGACAAAATATAGTGTTCCAAAACCATATTAATAGATTTATTTTTATAAATGTTTTCTGCATTAAACTGCCAAAAATGGTGTTATCAAGGTCCTTTCCTTAGTAGGTGACGTCAGAACTCCGGATGATAAATTCGTTTTCCACTCGTAATTACCAGTTGGAGGGGCCATTCGAAGGCGTGGATGTCGATTAAGGCAGCCCTCTGCACCTCTCTGATTCAGAGGGGTTGGGTTAAATGCCGAATACACATTTCAGTTGAATACATTCAGTTGGACAACTGACTAGGTATCCCCTTTCCTTTCAAGTGTTTTCTTTCCAGTCGTATTTGGTAAATACCACCTTTCCACTTGGTTATGAACGCAGCGAACTTACTGCCTGGCAACTGTTGCTAGAGAGCAGTCCCTTTTGTACTGGGGTAGTACCTTGCCACTCAGGTAACACATAGCTGACCTGACTCACTCCAGATGGCAGCCTTTGTAAGGTGTGTGTGTGTGTTTGTGTGTGTGCACATTAAAGATTAACAGCAAATATACCAAAGATAACAAGAAGAGTATGTTGTTAGGGCTAAGTGTGTGTGACTTGTGTATTCCAAGGGTGGCAAGTAGCCTAGCGGTTAGAGCGTTTGGCCAGTAACCGAAAGGTCGCTGGTTTGAGTTCCCAAGCCGACAAGGTGAAAAATCTGTCTGTGCCCTTGAGCAGGGCTAATAACCCTAATTTCATTGCACCTATCTGGTATATGTGACAATGAAACATTGTTTTTTACTGCCAGTTGTAAAGGTTTAACTTTAAATGCATGTTTTCCTCTCTCTCTCTCTCCCCATCCCTCCCTTCCTCTAGTGTACGTGGTGGAGGAGAGAAGGAGAGATGATTCAGGAGACACGTGTCTGACTGCCTGTTGGACGGCTCTCTGCTGCTGCTGCTTGTGGGACATGCTCACATAACCTCTGACCCCTGACATTTACACTTATCTGCTTTGACCCTCACCCTTTACCTCCTAACCCTTAACCCACAGTTCCTCTCATCTGTAATAGAAAACAAGTACTGGGAGAAATAGAACACTATGAGTATCTGGGAAACCAGGCCTGGTATTTATAGCGGACTTTGAAAAGCCCTTTGATAAAGTACAACCAGAATGTATATGTAAATGCCTGGACCATTTTAATTTTGGAGAGTCTCTTATAAGATGGCTTAAAGTTATGTATAGTAACCCCAGGTGTAAAATAGCAAATAATGGCTACTTCTCGGGAAGTATTACATTGTCAAGAGGAGTAAAACAAGGTTGTCCACTATCGGCATATCTATTTATTACGGCCATCAGAATGTTCGCTGTTAAAATCAGATCCAACAATAATATCAAGGGGCTAGAAATCCAGGGTTTAAAAACAAAGGTGTCATTGCACGCTGATCATTCATGTTTTCTTTTAAACACGCAATTTGGATCCCTGCACAGCCTCCTAGAGGATGTAGAACCTTTTCTAACCTCTGGATTAAAACCAGAATGATGATAAATGCACCATATTACGTATTGGATCACTCAAAAAGACAACTTTCACATTACCGTGTAGTTTACCAATAAAATGGTCTGACGATGTAGTGGACATACTTGGTATACATATCCCAAAAGAAAGAAATGATCTCGATACAATATATATTTATATAAAGTTAGCCAAATTAGATACCATTTTGCTACCATGGAAAGGACAACATCTGTTTATTTGTGGAAAAATTACCCTGATTGAATTTTTTTGTCATATCCCAGTTGACCTATTTACTTACTTATGGCCCTGCCTACACCTAACGACTTGTTAATTCACCTATTTACTTACTTATGGCCCTGTCTACACCTAACGACTTGTTAATTCACCTATTTACTTACTTATGGCCCTGCCTACACCTAACGACTTGTTAATTCACCTATTTACTTACTTATGGCCCTGTCTACACCTAACGACTTGTTAATTCACCTATTTACTTACTTATGGCCCTGTCTACACCTAACGACTTGTTAATTCACCTATTTACTTACTTATGGCCCTGTCTACACCTAACGACTTGTTAATTCACCTATTTACTTACTTATGGCCCTGTCTACACCTAACGACTTGTTAATTCACCTATTTACTTACTTATGGCCCTGTCTACACCTAACGACTTGTTAATTCACCTATTTACTTACTTATGGCCCTGTCTACACCTAACGACTTGTTAATTCACCTATTTACTTACTTATGGCCCTGTCTACACCTAACGACTTGTTAATTCACCTATTTACTTACTTATGGCCCTGTCTACACCTAACGACTTGTTAATTCACCTATTTACTTACTTATGGCCCTGCCTACACCTAACGACTTGTTAATTCACCTATTTACTTACTTATGGCCCTGCCTACACCTAACGACTTGTTAATTCGCCTATTTACTTACTTATGGCCCTGTCTACACCTAACTACTTGTTAATTCACCTATTTACTTACTTATGGCCCTGTCTACACCTAACGACTTGTTAATTCACCTATTTGCTTACTTATGGCCCTGCCTACACCTAACGACTTGTTTATTCAATTATATGAGCAAAAAAATTCCACCTTATTTTGAATGGCAAGCCGGAGAAAATTCTCTAGCAGATCAAAAAAAAAAAGGTTTAAAAATGTTATAATCTTCGTAAATGATATCATAAATAGGTCTGGTGGAATTATGTCACACATGCAGTTAACAAAAAAATATGGAAATATCTGCTCTATCCAAAATTACAACCAACTGATTGCAGCATTGTGGAAAGGGGAGGTAAGGAACTTGACTGTCGGCCCTGCATTACAGAACAAAATTGGTTAAAGAAAATTGTGATAAATAAAAAGTATAACAGTTTCATTTAAGGACCAACAAAATGACAGCTGCACCATCAAGGTTGATAAATAGTTGGGAGGAGATTTTCAATGTACTGATTCCATGGTGCCTGGTTTATGAACTGATACACAAAACGACGCCAGATTCTAAACATAAGAGTTTTTCAATTTAAATTATTATCCACAATTCTTGCAACCAACATAATGTCATATATATGGGGGATACAACCATCCCAGCTCTTCTGATTTTGCT
This sequence comes from Oncorhynchus mykiss, assembly GCF_013265735.2. NCBI lineage: Eukaryota > Metazoa > Chordata > Actinopteri > Salmoniformes > Salmonidae > Oncorhynchus > Oncorhynchus mykiss. Next base: position 29,533,590 of record NC_048578.1, on the reverse strand, counting down.
GTGAAGAGACAGTCATTAGATCACTTGTTTTGGTACTGCCCTGATGTAGCTTGTTTTTGGTCGGAGGTTCAGGAATGGCAAAAAAGATTGCAACATTTACCTGGAGCTAACTCTGCAACTAGCACTGCTGGGTGATTTGAAAAGTCATAGTCAATTGATCAATAATGTAATAATACTCTTAGCACCATTTTTAAAATTTAATTTACAATCTGTAGGAACTGAGAAGATAAAGTTTCAGAGCTTTTGTGAAACATCACAGCACAGTGGAAATCTATATATAGATGGGAGGGGTTGAGTGTAGCTGAAGGCTGGGATGCTAATGTAAAATATATTGTCCATAAATTGTAGATAGTATGTATAAACAGGAAGTGGAAGCCTAAGTATCGTTGTCCATTAGTTTACTTCAATTAGGGGAGTTGTGGTATGGTTAGGGGGAAATAAGAAAGTTATTAAAAAGTCCCTCATTTTATCCTAACCTCTAACCCCTAAGGTTTAACCCCTAATCCTGACCTACCTGTTACACTATCCCTCCATCTGGCCTTACTTCCTGTTAGTCCACCTCAATCCTTCTCTCTCCCCCTAACTATCAGCCTTACCCCTTGCACTCCTGCTTTCCTTCCCAAACGTCCAGCCTGAACCCCTGTGCCTCCTGAACAATGGTAGCATTATATTGATAACCTCTATGTATCTATCCTTGTGCTCCTAAACCTGACCTAACCAATCTGTAGCAGTTTAGCTACAATACCTTCCCTAAATCTCAGGCACTGTACTGTAGATATTGCTTCTTGTGGAACACAAATTCATTCTCAAACACCACACACACACAATATGCACTCATATCTCAGGCGTTCTACTGTAGATGACACACATACACGAACGAACACACACACACACACACACCATGCTCTCTCTCTCTCTTTATCTCTCTCTCTCTCTCTCCTGGGCACTTTAACATCTTACCTCTGTAAGGTACTTCTCCTGCCTCCGTCCATCCTCCCAAACAAACCTCTAGTCATACCACCCCATATTCCCTAAACACTATACCACCCTAACACCGTATCTGTCATGGCTACCTAGACCATTGCAGGCCAGTAAGCTACAGTGGCCCTTGCCAACCCCCTGCCCCTGCTGTACCATGCTGAAGCTTGAACTGTCCTCTCCGTTATGTTTGCACAACAGCTACTGTGGTTTCCTGTTTGTCTTAGGATGAATCCTATGAGCTGGCATCGAATGCATTTTTTTAAAGACGATGACAATGAATATTTTAATGTTTGAGTACATGTACTATTGTTCAATGCTTGCAATGTTTTTTCCCTGTTCATTTCTAGATCCTGGATGAATATGATTTGATTGCTATGTTATTTTTAATATTCTCATTCCTTGAAGGAGAGAACATGAAACATTAAAAAAAGTGAATGTTTGTTATGTAGATGACTTTGCCTGACATGATAATCTTGCGTTAAGAATAAATTATTCCCAAAAAAGAGTCAACAGTTGTGGGTATGTCTGTGTGTTTTACTGTGCTTGCTGTAGCAGAGGTTGAGTGTGTTTATAGATCTCTATGGTTGGTAATTGGTTCCAGGATAGATCTGAGTCTATTTATACCACTGGAGAGCTGTGACCTTGGCTGGCGAGTCTTGTGTAACCACTGTGATTTAGACTACAGCAGTAGATGAGGATAAATGACGACATGGATAACAGAGCGGTCTGGCTTCTCCGTGAATCGGCAGGACGGAGCAGTTACGTCAGGTAAGGCGGGGGTGTGTGTGTGTCACTAACTGCTGGTGCGCGATGTCTAGTATTAAAGATGTCTCGAGGTATTGCTCGCCTGATGTAGAATACCTCATGATAAGCTGTAGATCACACTATCTACCAAGAGAGTTCTCATCTGTATTATTCGTAGCCACCACAAACCGATGCTGACACTAAGACCACACTCAACGAGCTGTGTAAGGCCATATGCAAACAAGAAAATGCTCATCCAGAAGTGGTGCTCCTAGTGGCCGGTGAGTTTAATGCAGGGAAACTTAAATCCTCGCTCAATACGGAAGTGACTCGCTCAATATGGAAGTGGTCAGATGACGCGGATGCTACACTACAGGACTGTTTTACTAGCACAGACTGGGAGATGTTCCGAGATTCATCGGGATTCATCCAATGGCATTGAGGAGTATACCACCGCAGTCACCGGCTTCATCAATAAATGCATCGATGACATCATCCCTACAGTGACCGTACGTTCATATCCCAACCAGAAGTCATGGATTACAGGCAACATCCGCACCGAGCTAAAGGCTAGAGCTGACGCTTTCAAGGAGCGGGACACTAATCTGGACGCTTATAAGAAATCCTGCTATGCCCTGTGACGAACCATCAAACAGGCAAAGTGTCAATACAGGACTAAGACTGAATCCTACTACACCGGCTCTGATGCTTGTCAGATGTGGTCATGGCTTGAAAACTATTACAGACTACAAAGAGAAACCCAGCCGCAAGCTGCCCAGTGACGCGATGCTACCAGATGAGCTAAATGCCTTTCATGCTCGCTTTGAGGCAAGCAACACTGAAGCATGCGTGAGAGCACCAGCTGTTCCGGCCGACTGTGTGGTCACGTTCTCTGTAGCCGATGTAAGACTTTTAAACAGGTCAACATTCACAAAGCCGCGTGGCCAGACGGATTACCAGGACGTGTACTCAAAGCATGTGCGTACCAACAGGCAGGTGTCTTCACTGACATTTTCAACCTCCCCCTGACCGAGTCTGTAATACCTACATGTTTCAAACAGACCACCATTGTCCCTGTGCTCAAGAAAGCAAAGGTAACATGCCTAATTGATTAACGCAGCGTAGCACTCACATCGGTAGCGCACTCACAAGTGCTTTGAAACGTTTGTCATGGCTCACATCAACACCATCATGCCGGAAACCCTAGACCCACTCCAATTCACATACCGCCCCAACAGATCCACAGATGATGCAATCTCAATCGCATTCCACACTACCCTTTTCCACATGGACAAAGGGAACACCTATGTGAGAATGCTGTTCATTGATTACAGCTCAGCGTTCAACATCATAGTACCCACAAAGCTCATCACTATCATGGTCCAAACTAGAGGTTGACCGATTAATCGGAACGGACGATTAATTAGGGCCGATTTCAAGTTTTCATGACAATCGGAAATCGGGATTTGCCGATTTTTATTTGTTATTATAATTTTTTTACACCTTTATTTAATCTTTATTTAACTAGGCAAGTCAGTTAAGAACACATTCTTATTTTCAATGACGGCCTAGGAACGGTGGGTTAACTGCCTCGTTCAGGGGCAAAAAGACAGATTTTCACCTTGTCAGCTCGGGGGATCCAATCTTGCAACCTTTCAGTTAACTAGTCCAACGCAATAACGACCTGCCTCTCTCTCGTTGCACTCCACAAGGAGACTGCCTGTTACGCAAATGCAGTAAGCCAAGATAAGTTGCTAGCTAGCATTAAACTTATCTTATAAAAAACAATCAATCATAATCACTAGTTAACTACACATGGTTGAGGATATTACTAGATATTATCGAGCATGTCCTGTGTTGCATATAATTTGACTGAGCATACAAGTATCTAAGTATCTGACTGAGCGGTGGTAGGCAGAAGCAGGCGCGTAAACATTCATTCAAACAGCACTTTCGTGCGTTTTGCCAGCAACTCTTCGTTGTGCGTCAAGCATTGCACTGTTTATGACTTCAAACCTATCAACTCGCGAGATGAGGCTGGTGTGACCAAAGTGAAATGGCTGGCTAGTTAGCGCGCGCTAATAGCGTTTCAAACGTCACTCGCTCTGAGCCTGCTAGTAGTTGTTCCCCTTGCTCTACATGGGTAACGCTGCTTCGATGGCTGTTGTTGCTGGTTCGAGCCCAGGGAGGAGCGAGGAGAGGGATGGAAGCTATACTGTTGCACTGGCAATACTAAAATGCCTATAAGAACATCCAATAGTCAAATGATAATGAAATACAAATGGTATAGAGGAAAATAGTCCTATAATAACTACAACCTAAAACTTCTTACCTGGGAATATTGAAGACTCCAGCTTTTATATGTTCTCATGTTCTGAGCAAGGAACTGAAACGTTAGCTTTCTTACATAGCACATATTGCACTTTTACGTTCTTCTCCATCACTTTGTTTTTGCATTATTTAAACCAAATTGAACATGTTTCATTATCTACTTGTGGCTAAATTGAATTTATTGATGTATTATATTAAGTTAAAATAAGTGTTAATTCAGTATTGTTGTAATTGTCATTATTACAAAAAACAACAACATTTAATCGGCCGATTAATCGGTATCGCCTTTTTTTTTGGTCCTCCAATAATCGGCATCGATATCGGCATTGAAAAATCATAATCGGTCTACCTCTAGTCCAAACACACCAAGACAGTTGTGAAGAGGGCATGATAACACCCTTTCCCCCTCAGGAGACTGAAAAGATTTAGATATGGATCCCCAGATCCTCAAAAAGTTCTGAAGCTGCACTATCAAGAGCATCATGACCGGCTGCATCACCGCCTGGTATGGTAACTGCTCGGTATCTGACTGTAAGGCGCTACAGAGGGTAGTGCATACGGCCCAGTATATCTCTGGGGCCAAGCTTCCTGACATCCATGACCTATATACTAAGCGGTGTCAAAGGAAGGCCCAAAAAATTGTCAAAGACTCATTGCCTCATTGTCAAAGTCATAGACTGTTCTCTCTGCTGCCGCATGGCAAGCGGTACCTGAGCACCAAGTCTAGGACCAAAAAGCTTCTACCCCCAAACCATAAGACTGCTGAACAATTAATGAAATGGCCACCCAGATTATTTACATATTTACATAGTTACACTGCTGCTACTCGCTGTTTATTATCTATGCATAATCACTTTAAAAATGACCTAGACTAACCTAAGACCTACCTTCAAACTCAGTGCCTCTTTGCTTGACATTATGGGAAAATCAAAAGAAATCAGCCAAAAAATTGTAGACCTCCCTCCAAGAGTCTGGTTCATCCTTTCCAAACACCTGAAGGTACCACGTTCATCTGTACAAACAATAGTACGCAAGTATAAACACCATGGGACCACGCAGCCGTCATACCGCTCAGGAAGGAGATGCGTTCTGTCTCCTGGAGATTAACGTACTTTGGTGCGAAAAGTGCAAATCAATCCCAGAACAACAGCAAAGGACATTGCTGGAGGAAATAGGTACAAAAGTATCGATAGCCACAGTAAAACGAGTCCTATATCGACATAACCTGAAAGGCCCCTCAGCAAGGAAGAAGCCACTGCTCCAAACCCGCCATAAAAAAGCCAGACTACGGTTTGCAACTGGACATGGGGACAAAGATCATACTTTTTGGAGAAATGTCCTCTGGTCTGATGAAAAAAATATATAAATGTTTGGCCATAATGACCATTATGTTTGGAGGAAAAAGGGGGAGGCTTGCAAGCCGAAGAACACCATCCCAACCGTGAAGCACGGGGGTGGCAGCATCATGTTGTGAGGGTGCTTTGCTACAGGAGGGACTGGTGTACTTCACAAAATAGATGGCTTGATGAGGTAGGAAAATGATGTGGATCTATTATCTATTAAAGCAACATCTCAAGACATCAGTCAGGAAGTTAAAGCATGGTCGCAAATGGGTCTTCCAAATGGACAATGACCCCAAGCATACTTCCAAAGTTGTGACATAATGGCTTTTGGACAACAAAGTCAAGGTATTGGAGTGGCCATCACAAAGCCCTGACCTCAATCCCATAGAAAATGTGTGTGCAGAACTGAAAAAGCGTGTGCGAGCAAGGAGGCCTACAAACCTGACTCAGTTACACCAGCTCTGTCAGGAGGAATGGGCCAAAATTCACCCAACTTTATGTGGGAAGCTTGTGGGAGGCTACCCAAAACATTTGACCCAAGTTAAACAATTTAAAGGCAATGCTACGAAATACTAATTGAGTGTATGTAAACTTCTCACCCACTGGGAATGTGATGAAAGAAGTAAAAGCTGAAATAAATCATTCTCTGTACTATTATTCTGACATTTCACATTCTTAAAATAAAGTGGTGATCCCAACTGACCTAAAACAGGCCATCTTTACTAGGATTAAATGTCAGTAATTGTGAAAAACTGAATTTAAATGTATTTGGCTAAGGTTTATGTAAACTTCCGACTTTAACTGTACATCCACAGGTGCACCTCCAATTGACTCAAATGATGTCAATTAGCCTATCAGAAGCTTCTAAAGCCATGACATAATTTCCTGGAACTTTCCAAGCTGTTTAAAGGCACAGTCAATTTAGTGCGATGTAAACTTCTGACCCACTGGAATTGTGATACAGTGAAATAATCTGTCTGTAAACAATTGTTGGAACAATTACTTGTGTCATGTCCTAACCTACTTGCCCAAACTATAGTTTGTTAACAAGAAATTTGTGGAGTGGTTGAAAAATGAGTTTTAATGACTCCAACCTAGGTGTATGTAAACTACTGACTTCAACTGTAGCCTTGTTATGTGGATAAAGGGATTTAACCCCAGTGGGGAGGTGGATGCAGGAATTGAACCTCTGTGGGGAGGTGGATGCAGGGATTGAACCTCTGTGGGGAGGTGGATGCAGGGATTGAACCCCAGTGGGGAGGTGGACGCAGGGATTGAACCGCAGTGAGGAGATGCAGGTATTGAACGCCAGTGGGGAGGCAGAGCAGAGGTGGTTGCAGGGATTGACCCCCAGTGGGGAGGTGGACGCAGGGATTGACCCCCAGTGGGGAGGCAGACAGGAGGTGGATGCTGGGATGAAACCCCAGTTGGAGGCAGACAGGTGGGGGAGGCAGAAAGGTGATAGCAGGGATTGGACTCCAGTGGGGAGGCAGAAAGGTGATAGCAGGGATTGGACTCCAGAGGGGAGGCAGAAAGGTGATAGCAGGGATTGGACTCCAGTGTGTAGGCAGACAGGTGATAGCAGGGATTGGACTCCAGTGTGTAGGCAGAAAGGTGATAGCAGGGATTGGACTCCAGAGGGGAGGCAGAAAGGTGATAGCAGGGATTGGACTCCAGTGTGTAGGCAGAAAGGTGATAGCAGGGATTGGACTCCAGTGTGTAGGCAGAAAGGTGATAGCAGGGATTGGACTCCAGTGGGGAGGCAGAAAGGTGATAGCAGGGATTGGACTCCAGTGTGTAGGCAGAAAGGTGATAGCAGGGACTGGACTCCAGTGGGGAGGCAGAAAGGTGATAGCAGGGATTGGACTCCAGTGGGGAGGCAGACAGGTGATAGCAGGGATTGGACTCCAGTGGGGAGGCAGACAGGTGATAGCAGGGATTGGACTCCAGTGGGGAGGCAGACAGGTGATAGCAGGGATTGGACTCCAGTGTGTAGGCAGACAGGTGATAGCAGGGATTGGACTCCAGTGTGTAGGCAGAAAGGTGATAGCAGGGATTGGACTCCAGTGTGTAGGCAGACAGGTGATAGCAGGGATTGGACTCCAGTGGGGAGGCAGACAGGTGATAGCAGGGATTGGACTCCAGTGTGTAGGCAGACAGGTGATAGCAGGGATTGGACTCCAGTGTGTAGGCAGACAGGTGATAGCAGGGATTGGACTCCAGTGGGGAGGCAGACAGGTGATAGCAGGGATTGGACTCCAGTGTGTAGGCAGACAGGTGATAGCAGGGATTGGACTCCAGAGGGGAGGCAGACAGGTGATAGCAGGGATTGGACTCCAGTGGGGAGGCAGACAGGTGATAGCAGGGATTGGACTCCAGTGGGGAGGCAGACAGGTGATAGCAGGGATTGGACTCCAGTGTGTAGGCAGACAGGTGATAGCAGGGATTGGACTCCAGTGGGGAGGCAGACAGGTGATAGCAGGGATTGGACTCCAGTGGGGAGGCAGACAGGTGATAGCAGGGATTGGACTCCAGTGGGGAGGCAGACAGGTGATAGCAGGGATTGGACTCCAGTGGGGAGGCAGACAGGTGATAGCAGGGATTGGACTCCAGTGGGGAGGCAGACAGGTGATTGCGAAGGTGTGATCATAACAGCATACAGGAACTCAAGTCCTTTTGTTCACCTGACCTAGAATTCCTTACAATCAAATTCCAACCGCATTATTTACCAAGTGAATTCTCTTCGATTATAGTCACAGCCGTGTATATCCCCCCCCAATTAGATACCTCAACGGCCCTGAAAGTACTTCACTGGACTCTATGTGAACTGGAAACCATATTTCCTGAGGCAGCATTTGTTGTAGCTGGGGATTTTTACAAAGCTAATCTGAGAACAAGGCTTCCTAAATTCTATCAGCATATTGAATGTGTGTCATGGGCTGGTAGTATTCTGGGCCATTGCTACTCTAACTTCTGCAATGCATACAAAGCCCTCCCCCGCCCTCCCTTCGGCAAATCTGAACATGACTCCATTTTGTTGCTCCCAGCCTATAGACAGAAACTAAAACAGGAAACACCCGTGCTGAGGTCCAACGCTGGTCTGACCAATCGGATTCCACACTTCAAGATTGCTTCGATCACGTGGACTGGGATATGTTCCGGGTAGCCTCAGACAATAACATTGATGAATACGCTGACTCGGTGAGCGAGTTTATTAGCAAGTGCATCGGCGATATTGTACCCACTGTGACTATTAAAACCCTCCCTAACCAGAAACTGTGGATTGATGGCAGCATTCACGCAAAACTGAAAGTGTGAACCATCGTTTTTAATCATGGCAAGGCGACTGGAAACATGACCAAATAATAACAGTGTAGCTATTCCATCCGCAAGGCAATCAAACAAGCAAAGCGTCAGTATAGAGACAAAGAAGAGTCGCTATTCAACAGCTCAAACATGTATGTGACAAGGTCTACAGGGTCTACAGTCAATCACGGAGTACAAAAAGAAAACCAGCCCCGTTGAGGACATCAACGTCTTGCTCCCAGACAAATTAAACAACTTCTTTGCTCGTTTTGATGACAATACAGTGCCACTGACATGGCCCGCTACTAAAGCCTGTGGGCTCTCCTTCACTGTGTCCAGTGTGATTAAAACATTTAAAGATGTTAACCCTCACAAGCCTGCCGGCCCAGACAGCATCCCTAGCCGCACCCTCAGAGCATGCCCAGACTAGCTGGCTGGTGTGTTTATGGACATATTCAGTCAATCCCTATCCCAGTCTGCTGTGCCCACATGCCTTGCAGATGGCTACCATTATTCCTGTTCCAAAGAAAGGTAACTGAACTGAATGATTATTGCCCCGTAGCACTCACTTCTGTCATCATGAAGTGCTTTGAGAGGCTAGTCAAGGACCATATCACCTCCACCCTACCTGACACCTTAGACCCACTCCAATTTGCTTACCACCCCAATAGGTCCACAGACGACACAATTGCCATCACACTACACACTTCCCTATCCCATCTAGACAAGAGGAATACCTATGTGAGAATGCTGTTCATTGACTACAGCTCAGCATTTACCAACAAAAGTACTCTCCAAACACGTCATTAAGCTCTGGACCCTGGGTCTCGACCCCGCCCTGTGCAACTGGGTCCTGGACTTTCTGACAAGCCACCACCAGGTGGTGAGGATAGGAAACTCGCTGATCCTCAACACTGGGGCCCCACAAGGGTTCGTTCTCAGCCCTCTCCTGTACTCCCTGTTCACCCATGACTGCATGGCCATGCACGCCTCCAACTTAATCATCAAGTTTGTAGATAACACTAAAGAGGTAGGCTTAATTACCAACAACGACGAGACGGCCGACAGGGAGGAGGTGAGGGCCCTCGGAGTGTGGTGTCAGAAAAACAACCTCTCACTCAACGTCAACAAAACAAAGGAGATGATCGTGGACTTCAGGAAACAGCAGAGGGTGCATCCCCCTATCCACATCAACGGGACGGTAGTGGAGAAGGTGGAAAGTTTTAAGTTCCTCGGCGTACATATCACAGACAAACTGAAATGTTCCACCCACACAAACAGCATGGTGAAGAAGGCGCAACAGAGCCTCTTCAACCTCAGGAGGTTAAAGAAATTTGGCTTGTCACCTAAAACCCTAAAACATTTTTACAGATGTACAATTGAAAGCATCCTGTCAGGCTGTATCGCCGCCTGGTACGGCAACTGCACCGCCCGCAACCACAATGCTCTCCAGAGGGTGGTTCGGTCTGACCAATGCATTACTGGGGGCAAACTACCCTCCCTTCAGGACACCTACATCACCCAATGTCACAGGAAGGCCAAAAAGATCATCAAGGACATCAACCACCGAGTCACTGTCTGTTCACCCCGCTATCATCCAGAAGGCGAGGTCAGTACAGGTGCATCAAAGCTGGAACTGGGAGACTGATAAACAGCTTATATCTGCCGTCAGACTGTTAAACAGCCATCACGAGCACATTAGAGGCTGCTGCCTATAGGCATAGACTAGGAATCACTGACCACTTTAAGGAATGGAACACTAGTCACTTCAATAATGTTTACACATTCGGCATTACTCATCTCATATGTATATACTGTATTCTATACTATTCTACGGTATCTTAGTCACTTAATGTTTACATATCTGGCATTACTCATCTCATATGTATACACTGTATTCTATACTATTCTACGGTATCTTAGTCACTTAATGTTTACATATCTGGCATTACTCATCTCATATGTATACACTGTATTCTATACTATTCTACGGTATCTTAGTCACTTAATGTTTACATCTGGCATTACTCATCTCGTGTGTATATACTGTTTTCTATACTATTCTACGGTATCTCATTCACTTAATAATGTTTACATCTGGCATTACTCATCTCATATGTACTGTATTCTATAATATTCTACTGTATTCTATACTATTCTACTGTATCTTAGTCCGTTCCGCTCTGACATCACTCGTCCATATGTATATAGTCTTAATTCATTCCTACTTAGATTTGTGTGTATATGTTGTGTAATTTGTTAGATATTACTGCACTGTCGGAGCTAGAAGCACAAGTATTTCACTACACCCGTAATAACATCTGCTAATCAAGTGTATGTGACCAATAACATTTTATTTGATCATGTTTGCGAGTATGGGCCCCCAGTAAAGAGGAAAATAAAACTCGACGCCAATGAGTGAAGTAAACAATGACTTTTTATTGATAAGTTTCTCAGAAGAGTCTCTTTTCAGTGTGTAAGAATCATTGTTATTCCTTTCTTGTTGTTGTTATTATTATTATTAAATCAATAATAGTGATTTGGTACATTATGACATCCAGTACTGAACGAGCCTCTTCACAGTGACATGAATCAATCCGCTTCTACGCTTTTTGGGATCTAGAACAGCAATATCTCTGCATCAAAACAAAACCAATAACATTGGAAAACAACAAACTGGGGATTGATATTGTAGATATTGGGATAATAGATATGATTAGAGTCACACAACTCTAGAGTAGGTAATACCAGCTAAAGGTTAGCACATTACAAGCCACTTCCTCATTAGAAATGTAAAACGGGATATTCTGAACAATATTCTACTGTGCTGCTGCATTAAGGTAAGTCTATACACTGTACATCCAGATAGATTTCCAAAAAACAGGTTTCACAGTTTTAAAGACTTCATTTAAATTATAAATTGTTTAAAAAAAAAACACTTTCTTACATAAACTATTTTGGAGTGTGACTATTATTTGCTCTGGGAGCAAATGTTTAAATGAATACAAAAAAAAAAAACATTTAATATTTCTTACATATTTTACAAAATAAAATTCGATAAACTAGTGACTCCCTTCATGATTGTCATTTAGTACTACGAATAATAAATACATGTACAAATAATAAAATAATATAAATAGCTTTTGATAATACTAGTTCTGTATGTATTCTGGACTAAGTGTATGGTAGGTGTTTTTACATTGTTTCTGTACAGAAGTGCCTTGGTGAAAGTTTCACAATTCTACTGCGACTGAAACATACACAACTACTGCTTCTACCGATACTATACGTAACACCCTGAACTGTAGTATAGTAGTCTGAACTGTAGTATGGTAGTCTGAACTTTAGTATAGTAGTCTGAACTGTAGTGTAGTAGTCTGAACTGTAGTGTAGTAGTCTGAACCAATGAATGAAGTAAACAATTGTATCGTAGTGTGAACTGTAGTATAGTAGTCTGAACTGTAGTATAGTAGTCTGAACTGCAGTATAGTAGTCTGAACTGCAGTATAGTAGTCTGAACTGTAGTATAGTAGTCTGAACTGTAGTATAGTAGTCTGAACTGCAGTATAGTAGTCTGAACTGCAGTATAGTAGTCTGAACTGCAGTATAGTAGTCTGAACTGCAGTATAGTAGTCTGAACTGCAGTATAGTAGTCTGAACTGCAGTAGTCTGAACTGTAGTATAGTAGTCTGAACTGCAGTATAGTAGTCTGATCTGTAGTATAGTAGTCTGAACTGTAGTATAGTAGTCTGAACTGCAGTATAGTAGTCTGAACTGCAGTATAGTAGTCTGAACTTTAGTATAGTAGTCTGAACTGTAGTGTAGTAGTCTGAACTGTAGTGTAGTAGTCTGAACCAATGAATGAAGTAAACAATTGTATCGTAGTGTGAACTGTAGTATAGTAATCTGAACTGTAGTATAGTAGTCTGAACTGCAGTATAGTAGTCTGAACTGCAGTATAGTAGTCTGATCTGTAGTATAGTAGTCTGAACTGTAGTGTAGTAGTCTGAACTGCAGTATAGTAGTCTGAACTGTAGTATAGTAGTCTGAACTGCAGTATAGTAGTCTGAACTGCAGTATAGTAGTCTGAACTGCAGTATAGTAGTCTGAACTGTAGTGTAGTCGTCTGAACTGTAGTGTAGTAGTCTGACACATATGGACACATTCTGATACATTTTCACAATATTTTTTTCCCCTCCAACTTTGTGTCTTTAAAGTTTAAAGAACAAAAGTTATTTTGTTTGAAGTCTTTATGAGTTAAAGGATCTCAGTGGTGTGAGTATTGGTTGCTAGAATATGTTGCTGCAATAGCTGAGAACAGTTTTGTGGTGGAGAATGGGAGGCCTGAGACTGATGACAAGTAGTTTTACTCCGTGTAAGTGACGCTGCGGTGCTTGTTGCTGATCTTCTCTTCTGATCAGTGTTGTGATTCGCTGGGCCCTGTGGTGGCTCTGCCTCCCTATTGGTCCCTTTGATCTACAAGTTAATTTCAGGTGCAGGCCCTTACCAGAGCACCCAGCACAACACAGCGCCACCATCAGTTCAGAGTCTGTCATTACGCCCTCAAAGTCCCCAAAAATATTGGTGAAAATATCGATTTCTTTTTTAAAAACGGGAATCTTAGTTATTAAGCAACAGTTTGTTTTTCAAGGTTCATGAGTGCCTTTCTCCACAGTTTGTTTTCAACAACAAATAAATTAACTTCTGTCTAAATGTTAGATGTTTTACCCTTGGCAATAAAAGTAACAACAAAAAAAGTTTAGTATATTCTTCTTTTCAAAAGTCCCTGCAGCGTTCAGTGAGAAACCCCATTTGTTGGTTTATTTTCTGCGGGGTTGGAGAGGAAAGGGGGAGAAGGTAGGGGGAGCGAAGAGAGGAAGGAACTAGTAACTAGGGTGAGAAGATGAAAGGGATGAGGAGGAGAAGGGGAGGAGAGTCAGTGAGAGAGAAAGAGTCAGCCAGTCCTCCATCCCAGTCCAGGAGGGCTGTTACCTCTTGCCCATCTCGTTCTGTCTCAGGAACTGGATGTTGGTGCTGCTGTCAGCCAGTTCTGGGTACTGTTCCACGGGTAAAACATAATACCCATCATACCCCTGTACCCTCCCCGCGGTCAGCAGCTGTTGCTTCTCTCCCTCCGTCCACAGCCGGTTCCCCTCCTTCCCATCCTTGGCCCTCTGCCGCTCCCTCAGCCAGGCCCCAGCCAGGGCCCTCTGCCGGGCTAGTTCCAGCAGCCTCACCCTCTCCTCATCCACCACGTCCAGCGCTAGCCCATACCGCACGCTGAGGGCTAACGACGGCACCGCAAACTCCACTGTGGCGCCGCGCCGCGACCTCCCGCTCACAGTCACGTTGATCCCGCTGTCCAGTGCCTTGCGTCCGTTGGTCAGCCCCAGCGCCAGTAAATCACTATCGGCCGAACCGACTTTAACGAAGAAGTGACAGTCATGTCCGGCCTGCGTGTAGTGCGTTCCGTCCAGGTAGATGGCGCCATTGAGGACTAAGGACACTTTGCGGCTGTCGTCGGTTGCCATGGAGCTAACTGCCGCCACCACACGTCCTTCCTTCAGCGCTAGCATCACTCCCAGGCCGATGATGGGCGTTGATGTGCCGAACCAGTGTCCGGGCTTGTCGCGGCGGTCGCGGGGGTCCTTGTTAAGGAGCCGTCCCTCCAGGGCCATGAAGGCCTGGTTGTGGCGCTCCGCTGCCTGCTGCACCCCCGTTATCAGCTACAGGAGAGACAGGGGTAGAAGAGAGGTTAAAGGTCACTGGTCAACCAGAACATTGCAGACGAGGATACACTTATACTGTTTGGTTTACAGCTATTCTCATCTATTGATGTCCAGATTTCATTGTAATCATTGAAGGTTCATATTAGTGATCCCACAGTATCTTCAATGTCTCATCCGGCTCTGAGAGAAAGAGAGAGGACCGTTTCTCTGTAATAGCAGGCCTCATTTAGCTCGCAGACAGTATGTTTCGGATTCTGGTTAACATAGAATCAGTACAATGGAGCTGTAGGCTGTCCCAGGAACTTCTCACCTGTCCGTTTTCACAGTCCTTGCTGGCCTGCAGCTCGTAGGGAGGCTCCACGAAGTAGAGGGTGTGACGGGGGAACCCTGGAATGATGTTACTGAGCTGGAAACCAAACATCACCAGCCAACTCTTCACGTCTGGGGAGCAAAGACATCACAGTAAAAAAATAGTTTTAATACAGCTAGCAAGTCATAGAAATATTAGAAAATGTTAAGAAGTTTGAAAATGCTATAATAATCTGCGTAGTAGTAGGGAACATATTTCAAGTGTAGTGAAATATTGTTGGTATTTTTTGGGATGTTCCTCGAATCTAAATGACAAAAAAACAGAGAGAACTACAGTACACAGTGACGATGATAACACAACGCCCCCACTCAGCTCTCTCTCCTTTACCTGTAATAACAATAATGCATCTGTTTTCTAAAGCGCTTTTCAAGGATCCAAAGACGCTCTACCTGTGACGTAGTTGTTGATGTCCAACACGTCGCTGAGGGGGTTGTTGTTCTTGAACATATACAGGTTGAAGGGTGCAGGGTCCTTGCCGATCTTGGGCCAGCTGGCATAGTCTGGCGAGGTCCAGCGGCCTGCCAGGACGTCATAGTCCCTCTGGGTGAAGTGGACCAGATTGGTCAGGGTGTCATAGAGACCACCATGGAACCCAACCACCAGCTGGAACTCTGGGTTAGAGTCCAGGTACACCTCCCCGTACGCTGTGTACTGTACCTGGAGGTCACAACAAACACAGACGCATGTTTCACTTCAATTCACTACAACTTTATCCCCTCTGGGGCAATTAGGAAAGACAAAGTTGGTTTATTTGATCAGTTTTTGTATTTTTAATTTGAACAATCAAATGTACCTCTCTGGACATCAAGTACCAATTTATATTTTCTTATGTAGATAACGGGCCTTGAGATATTTAACAATCATGCAGCCAAAATAATCATCATTAATAGTATTATTATTACTGTCATCCTGATTACCTGTTTGATCATCTGTCCATTGCTGCTGAAGACAGCCAGTGGTGTTCCTGTGTTGTCTGAGGCGATGTAATACTCCTCTCCACTACTCACCTCCATAGCAAACAGATGACCCTGAGGGGAAACAGTACGGGCTTTACACCATAACTCACAGACAGTCACGTCACCATAACTCAGTCACGTCACCATAACTCAGTCACGTCACCCATAACTCAGTCACGTCACCCATAACTCAGTCACGTCACCATAACTCACAGACAGTCACGTCACGTCACCATAACTCAGTCACGTCACCCATAACTCAGTCACGTCACCCATAACTCAGTCACGTCACCCATAACTCAGTCACGTCACCCATAACTCAGTCACGTCACCATAACTCAGTCACGTCACCATAACTCACAGACAGTCACGTCACCCATAACTCAGTCACGTCACCATAACTCACAGACAGTCACATCACCATAACTCACAGACAGTCACGTCACCCATAACTCAGTCACGCCACCATAACTCAGTCACGTCACCCATAACTCAGTCACGTCACCCATAACTCAGTCACGTCACCCATAACTCAGTCACGTCACCCATAACTCAGTCACGTCACCCATAACTCAGTCACGTCACCCATAACTCAGTCACGTCACCCATAACTCAGTCACGTCGCCCATAACTCAGTCACGTCACCCATAACTCAGTCACGTCACCCATAACTCAGTCACGTCACCATAACTCACAGACAGTCACGTCACCCATAACTCAGTCACGTCACCCATAACTCAGTCACGTCACCATAACTCAAAGACAGTCACGTCACCCATAACTCACAGACAGTCACGTCACCCATAACTCGCAGACAGTCACGTCACCATAACTCACAGACAGTCACGTCACCATAACTCGCAGACAGTCACCGTAACTCGCAGACAGTCACCGTAACTCGCAGACAGTCACCGTAACTCGCAGACAGTCACCGTAACTCGCAGACAGTCACCGTAACTCACAGACAGTCACGTCACCATAACTCAGTCACGTCACCATAACTCAGTCACGTCACCATAACTCAGTCACGTCACCATAACTCAGTCACGTCACCCATAACTCAGTCACGTCACCCATAACTCAGTCACGTCACCCATAACTCAGTCACGTCACCCATAACTCAGTCACGTCACCCATAACTCAGTCACGTCACCCATAACTCAGTCACGTCACCCATAACTCAGTCACGTCACCATAACTCACAGACAGTCACGTCACCCATAACTCAGTCACGTCACCATAACTCACAGACAGTCACATCACCATAACTCATAGACAGTCACATCACCATAACTCACAGACAGTCACGTCACCCATAACTCACAGACAGTCACCTCACCCATAACTCACAGACAGTCACGTCACCATAACTCAGTCACGTCACCATAACTCAGTCACGTCACCATAACTCAGTCACGTCACCATAACTCAGTCACGTCACCATAACTCAGTCACGTCACCATAACTCAGTCACGTCACCATAACTCAGTCACGTCACCCATAACTCAGTCACGTCACCCATAACTCAGTCACGTCACCCATAACTCAGTCACGTCACCCATAACTCAGTCACGTCACCCATAACTCAGTCACGTCACCCATAACTCAGTCACGTCACCATAACTCACAGACAGTCACGTCACCCATAACTCAGTCACGTCACCATAACTCAGTCACGTCACCATAACTCAGTCACGTCACCCATAACTCAGTCACGTCACCCATAACTCAGTCACGTCACCCATAACTCAGTCACGTCACCCATAACTCAGTCACGTCACCCATAACTCAGTCACGTCACCCATAACTCAGTCACGTCACCCATAACTCAGTCACGTCACCATAACTCAGTCACGTCACCATAACTCAGTCACGTCACCCATAACTCAGTCACGTCACCCATAACTCAGTCACGTCACCCATAACTCAGTCACGTCACCCATAACTCAGTCACGTCACCCATAACTCAGTCACGTCACGCATAACTCAGTCACGTCACCCATAACTCAGTCACGTCACCCATAACTCAGTCACGTCACCCATAACTCAGTCACGTCACCCATAACTCAGTCACGTCACCCATAACTCAGTCACGTCACCCATAACTCAGTCACGTCACCCATAACTCAGTCACGTCACCCATAACTCAGTCACGTCACCCATAACTCAGTCACGTCACCCATAACTCAGTCACGTCACCATAACTCAGTCACGTCACCATAACTCACAGACAGTCACATCACCATAACTCATAGACAGTCACGTCACCCATAACTCACAGACAGTCACGTCACCCATAACTCACAGACAGTCACATCACCATAACTCATAGACAGTCACGTCACCCATAACTCACAGACAGTCACGTCACCCATAACTCACAGACAGTCACGTCACCCATAACTCACAGACAGTCACGTCACCCATAACTCACAGACAGTCACGTCACCATAACTCGCAGACAGTCACGTCACCATAACTCAGTCACGTCACCATAACTCGCAGACAGTCACGTCACCATAACTCACAGTCACGTCACCATAACACAGACAGACACGTCACTATAACTCACAGACAGACACGTCACCATAACTCACAGACAGACACGTCACCATAACTCACAGTCACGTCACCATAACGTAATGATAGCATCGCAAAAACGTCACCCATAACTCAGTCACGTCACCATAACTGAGTCACGTCACCATAACACAGTCACGTCACCCATAACTCAGTCACGTCACCCATAACTCAGTCACGTCACGCATAACTCAGTCACGTCACCCATAACTCAGTCACGTCACCCATAACTCAGTCACGTCACCCATAACTCAGTCACGTCACCCATAACTCAGTCACGTCACCCATAACTCAGTCATGTCACCCATAACTCAGTCACGTCACCCATAACTCAGTCACGTCACCCATAACTCAGTCACGTCACCCATAACTCAGTCACGTCACCATAACTCACAGACAGTCACGTCACCCATAACTCAGTCACGTCACCATAACTCACAGACAGTCACATCACCATAACTCATAGACAGTCACGTCACCCATAACTCACAGACAGTCACGTCACCCATAACTCACAGACAGTCACATCACCATAACTCATAGACAGTCACGTCACCCATAACTCACAGACAGTCACGTCACCCATAACTCACAGACAGTCACGTCACCCATAACTCACAGACAGTCACGTCACCCATAACTCACAGACAGTCACGTCACCATAACTCGCAGACAGTCACGTCACCATAACTCAGTCACGTCACCATAACTCGCAGACAGTCACGTCACCATAACTCACAGTCACGTCACCATAACACAGACAGACACGTCACTATAACTCACAGACAGACACGTCACCATAACTCACAGACAGACACGTCACCATAACTCACAGTCACGTCACCATAACGTAATGATAGCATCGCAAAAACGTGGTTATATCACAAAAATAACAAAGTCATAACACAATCACAATGAACAGTATTTATCACATGTAGTCTGTAGATGAACACACTTTTCTCTAATAATCTGGTAGCCTACCTGCAAGTCATAGTACAGTGAAGCGATATCTGAGCTGGAGTGGTTAAATATATGTGTGACTCTTGCCGGGTGGTTCAGATCAGCGTAGAAGAACTGGAGGTGTTGTCCCAGACTGGTCCTAGTGGACACTCTCCTTCCCAGTCCGTCATAATGGTACTGGACGCTCCAGCCTCCCGGGAGCTTGCTATATGCTCTGAGGAGCTGGCCTTTGGAGTTGTAGTCGAAGACATCCGAGCCTCGCTGGCTCAGGAAGCCATCCTCATCCAGATGGTACTGCACGTCACCCAGGCGCGTGATGCGGTCTCGGAGGTCGTAGCGGAGCGGCGTGAGGCGGGCGCTGTTCCCGGGGTTGAGGAGGTGCAGGTTACCATTCAGGTCGTAGCTGTAGCGCCACGTGAACCAGTCATTCACCTGGAGGCAGAGACAATGAAAATAACTCTTTAAAAACACACCTGAAGTCAACTCTTTAATAAGTCAACTCTTTAAAAACACACCTGAAGTCAACTCTTTAATAAGTCAACTCTTTAAAAACACACCTGAAGTCAACTGTTTAATAGCACAGGTGCGTAGCAGAATCAATGGCCTATGCTCCTTATAGAAGCCAAGGGCTTAAAGTCAGGTAAGTCAACATAGGAAAGTCAAAAACTGAAGTGAAAAGGAAGACCATACTGTGTGTATTTGCAAAGAACAACAACATTTAATCAAGTATTTCAGGAAGTGGTCTGTAGTAATCTTCTAGGATTGTGATTTGGTGCTCAACTACTGCAGGACTAGTATCTCACTGGTAAGGTCAAATCTCCTACCTTCACCCCGCTGAGCTGTCCGTCCCCGTCATACTCATAGCGATACTGTGTTGTGTTGGCGTATGGTCCTATCTTCAGCTCTCGCTTCACCACCCGTCCCATACTGTCGTACTGCACCGTCATCCAGTACATCAGTGACCTGAAGATCTCGTACTGCACCTCCTTGATGCGCCCGTGGGTGTCAAAGTGCTTGCTGAGGGTCATCACAGCCGTGGTGATGATCTGGTTGATGTCATAGTAGATCACACCAAACTTCCCAAAGTGTTCCACCTGTAGCCAAGATAAGAGTTACGAGTTAAGTAAACTATTGTACAGAGGGTCTAGGTCCCACTTTAATCCAGTATAGGTGATTTATGCTCAATCTATCAACTGTAGCTGTCATCCTGCAAGGGGTTTGGTTGTGGCTGGAGTTAGGGTTGAGGTTGTGGCTGGAGTTAGGGTTGAGGTTGTGGCTGGAGTTAGGGTTGAGGTTGTGGCTGGAGTTAGCGTTGAGGTTGTGGCTGGAGTTAGCGTTGAGGTTGTGGCTGGAGTTAGGGTTGAGGTTGAAGCTAGGGTTAGGGTTTTTATTTTATTTCACCTTTATTTAACTAGGCAAGTCAGTAAAGAACAAATTCTTACTTACAATGACAGCCTACCCTGGCCAAACCTTAACCCGAACGACGCTGGGTCAATTGTGCACCGCCCTATGGGACTCCCGATCACAGCCGGTTGTGATATAGACTGGAATCGAACCAGGGTCTGTAGTGATGCCTCTAGCACTGAGATGCAGCGCCTTAGACCGCTGCACCACTCGGGAGCACCACAAAAAAAGCTTTGAGGCTGGAGCTGGAGCTAGTGTTAGGGTTGAGGCTGGAGCTAGTGTTAGGGTTGAGGCTGGAGCTAGTGTTAGGGTTGAGGCTGGAGCTGGTGTTAGGGTTGAGGGTTGAGGGTGGAGCTGGTGTTAGGGTTGAGGGTGGAGCTAGTGTTAGGGTTGAGGGTGGAGCTAGTGATAGGGTTCAGGCTGGAGCTGGAGCTAGTGTTAGGGTTCAGGCTGGAGCTGGAGCTAGTGTTAGGGTTCAGGATCGAGCTGGAGCTAGTGTTAGGGTTGAGGCTGGAGCTAGTGTCAGGGTTGAGGCTGGAGCTGGAGCTAGTGTTAGGGTTGAGGCTGGAGCTGGAGCTAGTGTCAGGGTTGAGGATGGAGCTAGTGTCAGGGTTGAGGCTGGAGGTAGTGTTAGGGTTGAGGATGGTGCTAGTGTCAGGGTTGAGGCTGGTGCTAGTGTTAGGGTTGAGGCTGGAGCTGGTGTTAGGGTTGAGGGTTGAGGGTGGAGCTGGTGTTAGGGTTGAGGGTGGAGCTAGTGTTAGGGTTCAGGCTGGAGCTGGAGCTAGTGTTAGGTTTGAGGCTGGTGCTAGTGTCAGGGTTGAGGCTGGTGCTAGTGTCAGCCTTGAGGCTGGTGCTGGAGCTAGTGTTAGGGTTCAGGCTGTTGCTAGTGTTAGGGTTGAGGCTGGAGCTAGTGTCAGGGTTGAGGCTGGTGTTGGAGCTAGTGTCAGGCTTGAGGCTGGTGCTGGAGCTAGTGTCAGGCTTGAGGCTGGAGCTAGTGTCAGGGTTGAGGCTGGAGCTAGTGTTAGGGTTGAGGATGGTGCTAGTGTCAGTGTTGAGGCTGGTGCTGGAGCTAGTGTCAGGCTTGAGAATGGAGCTAGTGTTAGGGTTGTCACTGGAGCTAGGGTTAGCGTTGAGGTTGGAGCTAGTGTTAGGGTTGTCACTGGAGCTAGGGTTAGCGTTGAGGCTGGAGCTAGTGTTAGGTTTGAGGCTGGAGCTAGTGTTAGGTTTGAGGCTGGTGCTAGTGTCAGGGTTGAGTCTGGATCTGGAGCTAGTGTTAGGTTTGAGGCTGGTGCTATTGTTAGGGTTGAGGCTGGTGTTGGAGCTAGTGTCAGGCTTGAGGCTGGTGCTGGAGCTAGTGCCAGGCTTGAGGCTGGAGCTAGTGTCAGCCTTGAGGCTGGTGCTGAAGCTAGTGTTAGGGTTGAGGCTGGTGCTAGTGTTAGGGTTGAGGCTGGAGCTAGTGTTAGGGTTGAGGCTGGAGCTAGTGTCAGGGTTGAGGCTGGTGCTGGAGCTAGTGTCAGGCTTGAGAATGGAGCTAGTGTTAGGGTTGTCACTGGAGCTAGGGTTAGCATTGAGGCTGGAGCTAGGGTTAGGGTTGAGGCTGGAGCTAGTGTTAGGGTTGAGGCTGGAGCTAGTGTTAGGGTTGAGGCTGGAGCTAGTGTTAGGGTTGAGGCTGGAGCTAGTGTTAGGGTTTTCGGCTGGAGCTAGTGTTAGGGTTGAGGCTGGAGCTAGTGTTAGGGTTGAGGCTGGAGCTAGTGTTAGGGTTGAGGCTGGAGCTAGTGTTAGGGTTGAGGCTGGAGCTAGTGTTAGGGTTGAGGCTGGAGCTAGGATTAGGGTTGAGGCTGGAGCTAGGGTTAGGGTTAGTAGTGTAGTCATCTACCCACCTTTCCAGAGATCTCGTCATAGCGGTAGAGGTCCACAGGCAGAGGAGTCTCACTGATGACTGGCTTCATACTAGCGATACGGAAGCTGTTGTCGTGGTACGTGTAGTCAAACCTAGCATTCACCATCCCCTCCTCACTGAACCGGTAGATCTGCTTGTCGATCAACGGACCCATCTTACGGTAACGTATCGTACAGGAGAACCCGCCGCTCTGTAAGTTCACCATCTTCAGAACCCCAGCCGTCTCGTCGTAACCGAACGTCACAGTGGTGCTGTCGTAGAGGATCTCAGCTAGCTTGGCCAGCTTGCCATACTTGTAGAGGACACGTCGACCGGTGCCGAGGTAGTGGGTGGCCTTAGGGCGGCCGTCTTCGGTGAAGTCGTGGATGATGGAGGCGTTGCTCTCTGGAGGGTTGTAGGTGTTGCGGATGTAACCGATAGAGACGTGGGTGAACATGGTGTGGCGGGCTACACTAGGCATGGTGACGGCTGTGATGCGTCCCGAGGTGTCAAACTCAAATATGTACTGTCTCTGGCTCTGTAGGAGAAGGACCATGGACTGGAGAGAGAGAAAGAAGGAAAGAAGTGGAGAAGGAACATAAGTCATCATCACTAGCATCATTTAATGCACTTTTCATTTCTCTCAATCAGCTTGTCATTGCTATTCCTGCTGCCTGTACAGTAGGTAATGTCTCACAGGTGCTATGATGCCTTCACTTTATCTAGGTAGCTATAGCTCCACACAGATAAGATCAACAGTACAAGTACCAGTAACAATAGCAGTACCAGTAACAATAGCAGTACCAGTAACAGTAACAGTAGCAGTAGCAGTACCAGTAACAGTACCAGTAACAGTACCAGTAGCAGTAACAGTAGCAGTACCAGTAACAGTACCAGTACCAGTAACAGTACCAGTAGCAGTACTATGTCCTCACCTTATCCTGGTAGCTGTAGCTCCACACAGATCATAACAGTAACAGTACTAGTACCAGTAGCAGTAGCAGTAACAGTAGCAGTACCAGTAGCAGTAACAGTACCAGTAGCAGTACTATGTCCTCACCTTATCCTGGTAGCTGTAGCTCCACACAGATCATAACAGTAATAGTACCAGTACCAGTAACAGTAGCAGTACCATTAGCCGTACCAGTACCAGACAGTACTATGTCCTCACCTTATCCAGATAACTATAGCTCCACACAGATCATAACAGTAGCAGTAACAGTAGCAGTAACAGTAGCAGTAACAGTAGCAGTACCAGTACAGTACCAGTACCAGTAGCAGTAACAGTAGCAGTAACAGTAGCAGTACCAGTAGCAGTAACAGTAGCAGTAACAGTAGCAGTAGCAGTAACAGTACAGTAACAGTAGCAGTAACAGTACAGTACCATTAGCCGTACCAGTACCAGACAGTACTATGTCCTCACCTTATCCAGATAACTATAGCTCCACACAGATCATAACAGTAACAGTAGCAGTAACAGTAGCAGTAGCAGTAGCAGTAGCAGTACCAGTACCAGTACCAGTAGTAGTAGCAGTAACAGTACCAGACAGTACTATGTCCTCACCTTATCCAGATAACTATAGCTCCACACCTTGCCGTCTATGAACGACCGTGACAGAATACGTCCCTGAGGGTCAAACTCTGTCTTCTCGCTCATACTGCCCCTCTGCAGCCCCACCAGCTGACCCGTGGTCGAATACGACACGTTCACCACTGCCAGGCTGCTGCTAGGCAACCACATGGCGGGCCGGCCCTGCGAGTCGTACATGATGCGGAGCGTGAACTTGCGGTGGTCGTCATAGATCTTCTCCGTCCGAGTGTTGCGGTCAAAGTCGATGGAGAGGAGGTTACGGCCATGTGCCTGGAAGAAGATAGAGAGTGATGTCATCTTTACACAGAGTAAGTGATGTCATCTCTGTAGGCAGAGTGACGTCATCTTTACACATAGTCAGCGATGTAATCTCTGTAGACTGAGTAAGTGAAGTCATCTTTTCACATAGAGTAAGTGATGTCAGCTCTAATGACTAAATTACACACAGAAAGGAAGTGAGGTTCTCAGCTCACCCTTAGCTTCCTGCCAAAAACAGTGACCTTCCCCTTGGTCTGTTCCTTGCGGAGCCGCCACTCGATGGAGTTGAGTCCGTTGTCTGTGGGTAGTGTGATGTTCCTACGGCCGATTGTAGGACTGACCGAGCCGGCCAGGATGTGGGGCTCAGTGTGGAAGCTGATGCCCATCCCATTGGCATACATCACCCGCAGGGTGCCGTTGTTACACAGTTGGTAGCTGTTCCTCACCTGGTCTGTAGGGGGTGATAGGGACAAGGAGAGAGAAGGGAGTCATATGAGTTGGCTTCTCTGCTGGCATCTTCCTGTGTTATGCTGAAAAAAAGATCAAATCGCAGATTAAATTGAAATGGATTTCTGTTGCCTTTCACAAATATAATTCCTTCCCTGAACAAAAAAAACAAACAGTTTGTTGTATGATACGTTTGGCAACTTGTCAGTATCGTTTCTGATCAGCAAACTCCACGCTCAGAATGAACCATAATGAAAGTAGATTTGCGTCTGGTCGATAGAACAGCTTGCTAAATGAATACTCTGGCACTCTGTCAATTCAGCGTTTCTATCCCCCACTCAAACACCCACACACATATACACAAAACAGTGTCTGATGTGGCGTAGCCTCTGGAAAGACAGTGTCTGATGTGGCGTAGACTCTGGAAAGACAGTGTCTGATGTGGCGTAGACTCTGGAAAGACAGTGTCTGATGTGGCGTAGCCTCTGGAAAGACTGTGTCTGATGTGGCGTAGACTCTGGAAAGACTGTGTCTGATATGGCGTAGCCTCTGGAAAGACAGTGTCTGATGTGGCGTAGACTCTGGAAAGACAGTGTCTGATGTGGCGTAGACTCTGGAAAGACAGTGTCTGATGTGGCGTAGACTCTGGAAAGACAGTGTCTGATGTGGCGTAGACTCTGGAAAGACAGTGTCTGATGTGGCGTAGACTCTGGAAAGACAGTGTCTGATGTGGCGTAGCCTCTGGAAAGACAGTGTCTGATGTGGCGTAGACTCTGGAAAGACAGTGTCTGATGTGGCGTAGCCTCTGGAAAGACTGTGTCTGATGTGGCGTAGACTCTGGAAAGACAGTGTCTGATGTGGCGTAGACTCTGGAAAGACCGTGTCTGATGTGGCGTAGACTCTGGAAAGACAGTGTCTGATGTGGCGTAGCCTCTGGAAAGACCGTGTCTGATGTGGCGTAGACTCTGGAAAGACCGTGTCTGATGTGGCGTAGACTCTGGAAAGACCGTGTCTGATGTGGCGTAGACTCTGGAAAGACTGTGTCTGATGTGGCGTAGACTCTGGAAAGACCGTGTCTGATGTGGCGTAGACTCTGGAAAGACAGTGTCTGATGTGGCGTAGACTCTGGAAAGACTGTGTCTGATGTGGCGTAGACTCTGGAAGACTGTGTCTGATGTGGCGTAGACTCTGGAAAGACCGTGTCTGATGTGGCGTAGACTCTGGAAAGACTGTGTCTGATGTGGCGTAGACTCTGGAAAGACCGTGTCTGATGTGGCGTAGACTCTGGAAAGACAGTGTCTGATGTGGCGTAGACTCTGGAAAGACTGTGTCTGATGTGGCGTAGACTCTGGAAGACTGTGTCTGATGTGGCGTAGACTCTGGAAAGACCGTGTCTGATGTGGCGTAGACTCTGGAAAGACCGTGTCTGATGTGGCGTAGACTCTGGAAAGACAGTGTCTGATGTGGCGTAGCCTCTGGAAAGACAGTGTCTGATGTGACGTAGACTCTGGAAAGACTGTGTCTGATGTGGCGTAGCCTCTGGAAAGACAGTGTCTGATGTGGCGTAGACTCTGGAAAGACAGTGTCTGATGTGGCGTAGACTCTGGAAAGACTGTGTCTGATGTGGCGTAGCCTCTGGAAAGACAGTGTCTGATGTGGCGTAGCCTCTGGAAAGACAGTGTCTGATGTGGCGTAGCCTCTGGAAAGTGACAGGGGGATTGAGGGCCCATTCTTCTTCTCTATCGGAGGCATAAAGAACAGCAGCCTGATAACAACAACGTGATTGAAGATAAGATAACAGTGATTGTCTGGCCGACGCAGCGGAAGAGTCTTTTATTTAATTTTTAAAAGGCAGGGGATCATACACACACACGCACTGTTGCATGCACACACACATGCGCATGTGAAAATTCAAACGCGCACACACACACACACACACACACACTTGCATGCACGCAAACACACAGACACACAAACACACAGACACACAAACACACACACAGCCGTTGAGCCTCCACCACCATAAACGGCAGTAATCCATGAAGCCAATTTGCTATAAACCTCCAGGCAGCGTTTTACCAACACTTCAAACACACAGAGATGGCTTTCTGTCAACTCTGCAGTAGACTACCCTCTCTCTCTATCTGAAAAATGTATTTGTGATGAAAATGGAGGGAGAGAGAGAGAGAGAGATGAGGAAGACAATACAGAAATACACTACAGAAAAAGAAGGAACAGCACGTCAGAAATCAGCTCAATGTAATTGAAGAATCCATAGACTAACCACTTCTGGTGGTTAACAACAACACGAAGAATGATCTATCCAAAACTGAGATGAATGGGTTCTTACTTTTCCAATCTTTTTGGCTCTATAACAAAGGACAAACAGAAAAAACATATACATGATCAAATACAAATCTTAGAATCAACTATTAAAGACTACCAGAACCCACTGGATTCTCTAATTACCTGGAATGAACTACAGGACAAAATAAAAACCCTCCAACCCAAAAAGGCCTGTGGTGTTGATGGTATCCTCAATGAAATGATCAAATCTACAGACAACAAATTCCAATGGGCTATATTAAAACTCTTTAATGTCATCCTTAGCTCTGGCATCTTCCCCAATATTTGGAACCAAGGACTTATCACCCCAATCCACAAAAGTGGAGACAAATTTGACACCAAAAACTTCCGTGGGATATGCGTCAACAGCAACCTTGGGAAAATCCTCTGCATTATCATTAACAGCAGACTCATACATTTCCTCAGTGAAAACAATGTGCTGAGCAAATGTCAAATTGGCTTTTTACCAAATGATTGGACAACAGACCATGTATTCACCCTGCACACCCTAATTGACAAACAAACAAACCAAAACAAAGTCAAAGTCTTCTCATGCTTTGTTGATTTAAAAAAAGCCTTGGACTCAATTTGGCATGAGGGTCTGCTATACAAATTGATGGAAAATGCTGTTGGGCGAAAAACATACGACATTATAATACCCATGTACACAAACAACAAGTGTGTGGTTAAAATTGGCAAAAACACACACATTCCTTCCCACAGGGTCGTGGGGTCAGACAGGGATGCAGCGTAAGCCCCACCTTCTTCAACATATATATAAATGAATTGGCGAGGGCACTAGAAAAGTCGGCAGCACCCGGCCTCACCCTGCTAGAATCTGAAGTCAAATATCTACTGTTTGCTGATGATCTGGTGCTTCGGTCACCAACCAAGGAGGACCTACAGCAGCACCTAGATCTACTGCACAGATTCTGCCAGACCTGGGCCCTGACAGTAAATCTCAGTAAGACTAAAATAATGGTGTTGCCAGGACCACAAATACAAATTCAATCTAGAGACCATTGCCCTAGAGCTAAAAAAAAACTATACATGCCTCAGCCTAAACATCAGAGCCACAGGTAACTTCCACAAAGCTGTGAACGATCGGAGAGACAAGGCAAGAAGGGCCTTTATGCCATCAAAAGGAACATAAAATTTGACATACCAATTAGGATCTGGCTAAAAATACTTGAATCAGTTATAGAACACATTGCCCTTTATGGTTGTGAGGTCTGGGGTCCCCTCAGCAACCAAGAATTCACAAAATGGGACAAACAAGAAATTGAGACTCCGCAAAAATATCCTCCGTGTACAATGTAGAACACCAAATAATGCATGCAGGGCAGAATTAGGCCGATACCCACTAATTATCAAAATCCAGAAAAGAGCTGTTAAATTCTACAACCACTTAAAAGGAAGCGATTCCCAAACCTTCCATAACAAAGCCATCACCTACAGAGAGATGAACCTGGAGAAGAGTCCCCTATGCAAGCTGGTCCAGGGGCTCTGTTCACAAACACAAACAGACCCCACAGAGCCCCAGGACAGCAACACAATTAGACCCAACCAAATCATGAGAAAACATAAAGATAATTACTTGACACATTGGAAAGAATTAACAAAAAAACAGGGAAAACTAAAATGCTATTTGGCCCTAAACAGAGAGTACACAGTGGCAGAATACCTGACCACTGTGACTGACCCAAAATTAAGGAAAGCTTTGAATATGTACAGACTCAGTGAGAATAGCCTTGCTATTGAGAAGGCCACCGTAGGCAGACCTAGCTCTCAAGAGAAGACAGGCTATGTGCACACTGCCCACAAAATGAGGTGGAAACAGAGCTGCACTTCCTAACCTCCTGCCAAATGTATGACTATATTAGAGACACATGAAATACAAAAGTGACCTGTTGCCACAAGAAAAGGTCAACCAGTGAACAAACACCATTTTAAATACAACCCATATTTATGTTTATTTATTTTCCATTTTGTACTTTAACCATTTGTACATCGTTACATATATACATGATATGACATTTGTAATGTCTTTATTCGTTTGGAACCTCTGTGAGTGTAATGTTTACTGTTCATTTTTATTGTTTATTTCACTTTTGAATATTATCTACTTCACTTGCATTGGCAATGTTAACATGTTTCCCATGCCAATAAAGCCCCTTGAATTGAAAACATATACACATTATATATATATATATATATATATATATATATATATATATATATATATATATATATATATATATAGAGAGAGAGAGAGGGTGAGAGAGGGTGAGAGAGGGTGAGAGAGGGTGAGAGCGAGGTAGAGGTGAAAGATAAGAGAGAGAAAGAGAGAGCGAGAGAGAGAAAGAGAGAGGGGGGAGCAAAGCAAGCTGTTAAAACCAGTGTCTCGGCACAGCAGACCAGAACACTGTGCTGTAATACACGTAACACACACACAGACAGACACACAGACACACGCACAAACATACACACACATGCAGAGATACACGCACGCAAAGCAACACACAGAGACACACAAAGATAGAGACACGGCCAGCCCGCTCACTAAGCAGGATTAGGCTTAGCCTATTGCGGCAGATTGACTGACCAAGTCACCAACAACACATAAAACCTCACATAATTCGGCCGAAAACAATGACAATTCCTCTCAACCAGTGGCATATGGGCTTTTTAGGTGAGCGCTGATGCCGCCCTGTGATAAGCAGTGCCCACTTTGTCAAAGGCAGGGACTCTTGTCCGTTCCCAGCCTCTCCAGGGTGCTGTGGGAGAGACACATGGCAGGGACTCTTGTCCGTTCCCAGCCTCTCCAGGGTGCTGTGGGAGAGACACATGGCAGGGACTCTTGTCCGTTCCTAGCCTCTCCAGGGTGCTGTGGGAGAGACACATGGCTGCGGAGCTCCACCAACGTCCCGTCAAAGAAATGATCTCAAATCAATCAGTGGTGTAAAGTACTTGATTAAAAATACTTTAAAGTAATACTTAAGTCGTTTTTTTTTGTATCTGTACTTTACTATTTATGATTTTGAATAATTTTACTTCACTACATTCCTAAAGAAAATAATGTAC
Organism: Oncorhynchus mykiss; assembly: GCF_013265735.2. NCBI lineage: Eukaryota > Metazoa > Chordata > Actinopteri > Salmoniformes > Salmonidae > Oncorhynchus > Oncorhynchus mykiss. Next base: position 29,503,281 of record NC_048578.1, on the reverse strand, counting down.
TTTTTACTACATTTTGAATGCTTAGCAGGACAGGACAAGGGTCCAATTCACAGACTCCCTGGTAATCCCTACTGCCTCTGATCTATCAGACTCACTACAAATCAAATGCTTAGTTTGTAAATTATGTCTAAGTGTTGGAGTGTGCCACTGGCTGCCTGTAAATTAAAAAAACTAGAAAATGGTGCCGTCTGGTTCGCCTAATATAAGGAATTATAAATTATTTATACTGAAGTATATTTAAAACTAAATACTTTTAGACTTTTACTCAAGTATTGTACTTGTTGATTATCACTTTTACTTGAGTCATTTTCTATTAAGGTATCTTTACTTTTATTCATGTATGACAATTGATTACTTTTTCCACCCCTGACATAAATGATAACAGATATAGCATTATGGTACAAAAGAGTATGTGACCTTTACTATAGCCTACAGGCTGGAGATAAAATGTATGATAATGTAATGAGACTTACACCATGCAGGTTTCTCCCATCAAACCAAAATGGCGTCCAAATAAATCATGTGCAGACGTGTTAAACAGCATATAATAAACACAGGACAGGCTACTGACCAGGAGTTTCATCCCGTGGTCTAAATGGTCATGATCAGCGAGTTGGAGTTTGTATCTGTACCTTTTTTTTACAAGCTGATCATAGCCAAATAGAACATACTTCTGCATTTCCCGCTGTGTAAACACATTGCTCAAGAGAACTCCTCCTGATGAAGTTGAATAGCTGGTACTCGTAGCTTAAATCGCCAAATTGATTAGTCACAGGAATCAGGACTAAAAAAGCAATTACAACAGCCTGTTTTACAAATGACACCACTCTGGCCCCAGAGGACTGGAATTACACATCCCTCCTGTAGGCTATACCTCAGTTAAGCAAGGACCGATGCTGACTCCTTTTGGATGGTTTGTTTAGGTCCTGTCTGGACTGGATTTTTTAGACCTCTATGTTTGGTTCAGACTTTGTACAGTCATGACCATCCTTGATTTGGCCCAAACATAGACATCTAAAAATGACATATTTTCAACTTTTTTTCAGAGCCGAAAATCAACTTGATTTCATATTCTAGAAAATATGTACAGTACCAGTCAAACGTTTGGACATGTAACGATATCCCTCGTCATCTGAGGAGGAGTAGGAAGGATCGGACCAATATGCAGCGTGGTACGTGTCCATGTTAATATTTATTAAAACTGAACACAAAACAAAATAACAAGAGAACGAACGAAAACGAAACAGTTCTGTCTGGTGAAGACACAGAGACAGAAAACAACTCACAAACAAGAGTGGGAAAACAGGCTACCTAAGTATGGTTCTCAATCAGAGACAACAATTGACAGCTGCCTCTGATTGGGAACCATACCAGGCCAAACACGCAGAAATACCAAACATAGAACAAAAACATCGAATGCCCACCCCAACTCACGCCCTGACCAGCCTAAAATAGAAACATACAAAAGGAACTAAGGTCAGGACGTGACAGGACACACCTACTCATTCCAGGGTTTTTCTTTATCTTTTACTATTTTCTACATTTTAGAATAATAGTGAAGACATCATAACTATGAAATAACAAATTTAGAATCATATAGTAACCAAAAAAGTTAATTAAACAAATCAAAATATATTTTATATTTGAGATTCTTCAACGTAGCCACCCTTTGCCTTGATGACAGCTTTGCACAACCTTGGCATTCTCTCAACCAGCTTCATGACGTAGTCACCTGGAATGCATTTCAATTAACAGGTGTACCTTGTTAAAAGTTATTTGTGGAATTCCTTCTTAATGTGTTTTAGCCAATCAGTTGTGTTGTGACAAGGTAGGGGTGGTATACAGAAGATTAGTAAAACACCAAGTCCATATTATGGCAAGACCAGCTCAAATAAGTAAAGAGAAAGGACAGTCCATCATTACAAGACATGAAGTTCAGTCAATCTGGAAAATGTCAAGAACTTTGAAAGTTTCTTAAAGTGCAGTCGCAAAAAACATCAAGCTCTATGATAAAACTGGCTCTCATGAGGACCGCCACAGGAAAGGAAGACCCAGAGTTACCTCTGCTGCTGAGGATACATTCATTAGAGTTAACTGCACCTCAGATTGCAGCCCAAATAAATCCTTCACGGAGTTCAAGTAACACACATCTCAACATCAACTGTTCAGAGACTGTGTGAATCAGGCCTTCATGGTCGAATTTCTGCAAACAAACCACTACTAAAGGACACCAATTAGAAGAGACTTGCTTGGGACAAGAAACACGAGCAATGGACATTAGACTGGTGGAAATCTGTCCTTTGGTCTGATGAGTCCACATTTGAGTTTTTTGGTTTAAACTGCCCGTGTCTTTGTGAGACACAGAGTTGGTGAATGGATGATCTCTGCGTGCGTGGTTCCCACCGTGAAGAATGGAGGAGGAGGTGTGATGGTGTGGGGGTGTTTGCTGGGGATACTGTCAGTCATTTATTTAGAATTCAAGGCACAATTAACCAGCATGGCTAGCACAGCATTCTGCGGTGATACTCCATCCCATCTGGTTTGCGCTTAGTGGCACTATCATTTGTTTTCAACAGGACAATGACCCATAACACACCTCCAGGCTGTGTAAGGGCTATTTGACCATGGAGAGTGATGTAGAGCTGCATCAGATGACCTGGCCTCCACCATCACCTGACCTCAACCCAATTGAGATTGTTTGGGATGAGTTGGACTGCAGAGTGAAGGAAAAGCAGCCAACAAGTGCTCAGCATATGTGGGAACTCCTACAAGACTGTTGAAAAAGCATTCCTCATGAAGCTGTTTGAGAGAATGCGAAGAGTGTGCAAAGCTGTCATTAAGGCCCAAAGGGTGACTTTTGGTTACTACATGATTCCATGTGTTATTTCATAGTTTTGACGTCTTCACTATTATTCTATAATGTAGAAAATAGTAAAAATAAAGAAAAACCCTTGAATGAGTAGATGTATCCAAACTTTTGATTGGTACTGTATTTTCAATGCCTGAAAAATACGTATTTTCAACTTTCCTTCAGAACCAAACATTTGGCTGCCAGGCTGGCTGGCTGGCTGGCTGGCTTGCGCACGCACGCACGCACACCTTAGATAACTCTTGCTGTTCCCACTAGATGAATAACTTCTCTTCCATTACTACCCCTGGAGTGGAGCTCTGTATATATAGACAACCATTAATACTCTGAGACATTGCTGACTTAACACATCAGTCTGTAATCTAGTTGGAACGTAGTTCCAGCTTGACCGTGGTTTTGACTATCATGGTCCAAACACACCAAGACAGTCGTGAAGAGGGCACCACAAAACATTTTCCCCCTCAGGAGACTGAAAAGATTTGGCATGGGTCCCCAGATCCTCAAAAGGTTCTACAGCTGCACCATCGAGAGCATCCTGACTGGTTGCATCACCTGCTGGTATGGCAACTGCTCGGCATCTGACCGTAAAGCGCTACAGAGGGTTGTGCGTACAGCCCAGAACATCACTGGGGCCAAGCTTCCAGCCTTCCAGGACCTATATTATAGGCTGTGTCAGAGGAAAGCCCATAAAATTGTCAGAGACTTCAGTCACCCAAGTCATAAACTGTTTTCTCTGCTACTGCACGGCAAGCAGTACCGGAGCACCAAGTCTAGGACCAAAAGGCTCCTCAACAGCTTCTACCCCCAACCCATAAGACTGTTGAACAATTAATCAAATGGCCACCGGACTGTTTACATTGACCCCTCCCTTTTGTACACTGCTGCTACTCACTGTTTATTATCTATGCAGTCACCACCACCACCTACCTCAACTAACCTGTACCCCCGCACACTGACTCGGTACTGGTACCCCATGTATATAACCTCATTACTAACCTGTACCCCCACACACTGACTCGGTACCGGTGCCCCCTGTATAAAACCTCATTACTAACCTTTACCCCCGCACACTGACTCGGTACTGGTACCCCCTGTATATAACCTCATTACTAACCTGTACCCCCGCACACTGACTCGGTACCGGTACCCCCTGTATATAACCTCATTACTAACCTGCACACTGACTCGGTACTGGTACCCCCTGTATATAACCTCATTACTAACCTGTACCCCGCACACTGACTCAGTACCGGTGCCCCCTGTATATAACCTCATTACTAACCTGTACCCCTGCACACTGACTCGGTACTGGTACCCCCTGTATATAACCTCATTACTAACCTGTACCCCCGCACACTGACTCGGTACTGGTACCCCCTGTATATAACCTCATTACTAACCTGTACCCCCGCACACTGACTCGGTACTGGTACCCCTGTATATAACCTCATTACTAACCTTTACCCCCGCACACTGACTCGGTACTGGTACCCCCTGTATATAACCTCATTACTAACCTGTACCCCGCACACTGACTCGGTACTGGTACCCCCTGTATATAACCTCATTACTAACCTGTACCCCCGCACACTGACTCGGTACTGGTACCCCCTGTATATAACCTCATTACTAACCTTTACCCCCGCACACTGACTCGGTACCGGTACCCCCTGTATATAACCTCATTACTAACCTGTACCCCCGCACACTGACTCGGTACCGGTACCCCCTGTATATAACCTCATTACTAACCTGTACCCCCGCACACTGACTCGGTACTGGTACCCCCTGTATATAACCTCATTACTAACCTGTACCCCGCACACTGACTCCGTACCGGTGCCCCCTGTATATAACCTCATTACTAACCTGTACCCCCGCACACTGACTCAGTACCGGTGCCCCCTGTATATAACCTCATTACTAACCTGTACCCCGCACACTGACTCGGTACTGGTACCCCCTGTATATAACCTCATTACTAACCTGTACCCCCGCACACTGACTCAGTACCGGTGCCCCCTGTATATAACCTCATTACTAACCTGTACCCCGCACACTGACTCGGTACTGGTACCCCCTGTATATAACCTCATTATTGTTATGTTATTGTTTTACTTTTTATTTTTATTTTTTACTTTAGTCTATTTTGTAAATATTTTCTTAACTCTTCTTGAACTAAACTGTTGGTTAAGGGCTTGTAAGTAAGTATTTCACGGTAAGGTCTATACTTGTTGTATTCGGCGCATGTGACAAATAAAGTTTGATTTGATTTGATACTGATATGCTGTATCTCACTTTGAACCATGGTGTGTGTGTATATGTGCGTGTGTCCCTTGCACTGTGGGGTGTGTGTATACATGTGTGTGTATGTCCCACCTTGCACCACGGTGTATGAGGCCTCCACAGAGGACAGGTTGGTGATAACGGTGACGTCATCGTCTCTGCTGGAGCTCTCTATGTCAATGTTGATGGAACGTTCTATCTCCCGGTGCAGACTGGTCACCATGCCAGTAGGATAGGTTACATTGGTCAGACGACCCTCACTGTCATACCTGGAGGAGACATATAGAGGTTACTTCTCACTGTCCCACCTGGGAAGATAGGGACAACTAGTGACAAAATAGTCCTTAATCAATGTGATTTCAGAGTTGTCATTTTCTCTCCTCTCCCCTCCTCTCCTCTCCTCTCCTCTCCCCTCCTCTCACAGCTTACTTGTACAGAGGAGCTGGGAATAGCTGGTCTCCGTGGATTTCTCATAACATGGCAGTTCTCAGCAGAAAGTGTATGTGTGTGTGTGTGTGTGTGTGTGTGTATGTGTGTGTGTGTGTGTGCAGTGACAAAAGCAAACCTCTATGGACCTCTAACACCAGTCCGTTCTGTTAGCTCTGACTGAAGCACACACTTGTGTGACAGAAGTTAACTCCAGGGGGCAGCAGTGGACTGTAAACAAATCCTAGCTCGATGTGAGCCAGGCAATGCAGCTAATATGTGACCCTGACTGCTGCTGAAGTGTCAGTTTTTGACAAATGCATAAAAACATCCCACTCACTGGTAGAAGGTGGTCCATCCGGTCTCGTCGGCCTTGGTGGCCAGTAGTCCTGTACTCCCAGAGTACCCCAGTAGGGCCACCTCCTGTCCCTGGGCCGAGACACTCCTCAACCCCCCAGCAGGGTCCAAACCCAGGGTCACCACCTGGTTCTCTGGCAGTAACACCAGTCTGAGGAGGCCAGAACTCCCCCCCTGGCCCAGACCCTCCCTTCTCACCCTGACAGTGTTGTTGCAGTTGTCCACCACCGTGGCTAGCTCTCTGTCCGGCCCGTAGGTGAAGTTATATAATGGCTCTCCAGTGACCAGACTCACGGTCTGTAGATGTTGACCATCACCGTTGAACACATAGAGCTCCTGTTCCCGTGGCGACGCAACTTCATATTGTCCCATCATCGATCCTGATCCCGCCCCCGAGGCTGACGGGCCGGGTCGATTGGCTCGTACGGCTCTGATGCGTATGTTGTTAAGATCGGCGATGAAAAGCGTTCCGTCGGGTGAGACGGCGAGCGAGGCGGGGGAATTGAGGCCGGAGTCGGGCGCGTATCCGTCGTCGCCATAGAAACAGTTGCAGTTGACATCATTCTTGCAGTCGCAGTCTGATGTGGCGCCGGCCAGCAGAGACATCTCGCCATTAGTGGATACCTGAGAGAGAGGGAAGGGGAGAAAGACAACAAACGAGAGTGAGAGAGAACAACAGAGATGAGACAAGGAAGACAGGAAAGACAGAATGTTTTAGAAACAGAAAAGTGAAGTTTCAAGTTAATGTCACGTGCACAAGTACAGTTTCTTGCAAACTACAAACCCCACAATGCAGTGAGGTAAAGCTACTTTTCAATGTTTAAAGACAAAGGTGTTGTTGTACCTGTCTGACGCGGTTGATTTTCTTCTCGTCCGTCTCAGCGATGTAGAGAACTCCGGTGTAAGACAGGGCGATGGCTGTCGCGCTCTCCAACGCAGCATGGATGGCAAGCTTACTCAGGCTGTAGTCTACACCTGGAACCTGACAATGCATGGGCCGCCCTGCTATGACGCTCACCTGGGGCGATAATGTTATTGAATGTACAGATAATATAACAAGACATATATGATAATAGCATCATGATTTTGTTGAAGTCCCGATAACCTCTTGTATCGCAATAACTGATTATATTGTGATAATTGATTATATCATGATAATTGATTATATCGTGATAACTGATTATATTACGACAGTAGTTTAAAACTGCTTATATGACGATAATTGATAAGGAAGCAAAACTCACTTGGTGGTTCTCAGTGATGCGCAGCACAACGTTGTTCTCCAGGACGTACAGAGAGTTATCCATGGGGTTTACTGCCAGGTCTGTAGGCCACTCCAGACGCACCTGATAAACAAAATAACAAACAAATTCAGGGTTTATCACAAAAGCCACATAACAAAAAGTATGTGGAAATCACTTCAAATTAGTGGATTTGGCTATTTCACTCACACTAACTGCTGAGAGGTGTATAAAATCGACCGTACAGCCATGCAATCTCCATAGACAAACATTTGCAGTAGAAGGGCCTTACTGAAGAGCTCCGTGACTTTCAACGTGGCAATGTCATAGGATGCCACCTTTCCAACAAGTCAGTTCAGAATTTCTGCCCTGCTAGAGCTGCCCCGGTCAACTGTAAGTGCAGTTATTGTGAAGTGGAAACGTCTAGGAGCAACAACGGCTCAGCTGTGAAGTGGTAGGCCACACAAGCTCTCAGAACGGGACCGCCAAGTGCTGAAGTGCGTAGAGAGTAAAAATCATCTGTTGTCGGTTGCAACACTCACTACTGAGTCCCAAACTGCCTCTGGAAGCAACTTCAGCACAATAACTATTCATCTGGAGCTTCATGAAATGGGTTGATATGGCCGACCAGCTGCACACAAGCCTAAAATCACCATGCACAATGCCAAGCGTTGGCTGGAGTGGTGTAAAGCTTGCCGCCATTGAACTCTGGAACAGTGGAAGCACATACTCTGGCGTGAGGAATCACGCTTCACCATCTGGCAGTCCGATGGACTAATCGGGTTCTGGCTGTTGCCAGGAGAACGCTACATGCCCAAATGCATAGCAACAACTGTAAAGTTTGGTGGAGGAGGAATAATGGTCTGGGGCTGTTTTTCATGGTTTGGGCCCCTTAGTTCCAGTGAAGGGAAATCTTAATGATACAGCATACAATGACATTCTAGATGATTCTGTGCTTCCAACTTTGTGGTAACAGTTTGGGGAAGGCCCTTTCCTGTTTCAGCATGACAATGCCCCCATGCGAGGTCGATACAGAAATGGTTTGTCGAGATCAGTGTGGAAGAACTTGACTGGCCTGCACAGAGCCCTGACCTCAACTCCATCGAACACCTTTGGGATGAATTGGAACACCGATTGCGAGCCAGGTCTAACCACCCAACAGGGCCCGACCTCACTAATGCTCATGGCTGAATGGAAGCAAGTCCCCGCAGCAATGTTCCAACATCCAGGGGAAATCCTTCCCAGAAGAGTGGAGGCTGTTATGGCAGCAAAGGGGGGACCAACTCCATATTAATGCGTATGATTTTGTTAGGAGATGTTCGACGAGCATGTGTCCACATACTTTTGGTCATGTAGTGTATTTTCAGAATTTTACAGGAGACCAAAAAGAAAGTGTTCATTGCATGTAAACCAGATCAAGTTGTTTTCAACCGGTTTGAAACGTTCATAACTGATTTAAATGGACACTTACATATTTTTGGCTCCAACTAAATCAAGTTCCTCCCTCCCCCCTCTCTCCTCATGTAATGAACTCTCTCCCTACCTGGCTGACGTCCATGCTAGCGTCACAGCTGAGTGGTCGTACTGCGGTCAGGTCGTTGGCGCCCAGTAGAGTGGAGATGATGCCGTTTTGGTCTACCTTACGGATCATAGTGGCATCCACAAAATACATCAGGCCATTCTGATCGACAGCAATACCTGGAGAAACACACACACACACACACACACCATGAGAATATTGTCACCCACAGCAATACCTGGTGAAACACACCCACACACTGCATCAGACCATTCTTATCCACAGCAATACCTGGAGAGAAACACACACACACACGCACACACACACACACACACACACACACACACACACACACACACACACACACTGCATCAGACCATTCTTATCCACAGTAATACCTGGGTTGGGGAAGGAGGATGTTTTAATTCACCTTAATACGTAAGTGGGTACAAAATAAATACATATAATAAATGTTATTTTATAAGATGCAACAACTTGGTAATTAGTAAGTTATGTAATGATGATGAGTTTTGTAGCATTGCTTTCCAGGGTCCCTCAGGGTATCACTGTGTCCTTGCAGTTTCTACTTTCTGTTCGCCAGCAAGTTGATCAAATGTCTTTGGAAAGTAAAGACTGATATGATGCATTTATCGCCTGCTCCCATTTCACCCGTCAGTGATGTCACCCTGTCCAGGACAGACAGACAGACAGACAGACATGACAGACATGACAGACATGACAGACAGACAGTTGTGTATTCTCTTGAAAACCCACCACCCTAAATGTAACTATTATGTACACACAGACAGACAGACCGATATACAGACTGATATGCAGATTAGATTGAGGTCTGGGCTTTGACTCGGCCATTCCAAGACATTTAAATGTTTCCCTTTGCACCACTTAAGTGTTGCTTTCGCAGTATGCTTTAGGTCATTGTCCTGCTGGAAGGTGAACCTCTGTCCCAGTCTCAAATCTCTGGAAGACTGAAACAGGTTTCCCTCAAGAATTTCCCTGTAGTTAGCGCCATCCATCATTCCTTCAATTCTGACCAGTTTCCCAGTCCCTGCCGATGAAAAACATCCCACAGCATGATGCTGCTACCACCATGTTTCACTTTGGGGATGAGGTTCTCAGGGTGATGAGAGGCGTTGGGTTTGCGCCAGAGATAGCGTTGTCCTTGATGGCCAAAAAGCTCAATTTTAGTCTCATCTGACGAGAGTACCTTCTTCCGAAATAGCTTTTTTTCTGGCCACTCTTCCATAAAGCCCAGCTCTGTGGAGTGTATGGCTTAAAGTGGTCCTATGGACAGATACACCAATCTCTGCTGTGGAGCTTTGCAGCTCCTTCAGGGTTATCTTTGGTCTCCTTGTTGCCTCTCTGAATAATACCCTCCTTGCCTGGTCCGTGAGTTTTGATGGGCGGCCCTCTCTTGGCAGGTTTGTTGTGGTGCCATATTCTTTCCATATTTTTAATAATGGATGTAATGGTGCCCAGTGGGAGGTTCAAAGTTTCTGATATCTCTTTATAACCCAACCCTGATCTGTACTTCTCCTCAACTTTGTCCCTGACCTGTTTGGAGAGCTCCTTGGTCTTCATGGTGCCGCTTGCTTGGTGGTGCCCCTTGCTTAGTGGTGTTGCAGACTCTGGGGCCTTTCAGAACAGGTGTATATATCCTGAGATCATGTGACAGATCATGTGACACTTAGATTGCACACAGGTGGACTTTGCTTAACTAATTATGTGACTTCTGAAGGTAATTGTTTGCACCAGATCTTATTTAGGGGCTTCATAGCAAAGGGGGGGAACGTATGCACACACCACTTTTTCTTTTTAGAATTTGGGGATTTTCTTTTCATTTCACGTCACCAACTTGGACTATTTTGTGTATGTTCATTAGATGAAATACAAATAAAAATCAATTTAAATTACCGGTTGTAATGCAACAAAATAGGAAAAACACCAAGGGGATAAATACTTTTGCAAGGCACTGTACAGACAGACAGACAGACAGACAGACAGACAGACAGACAGACAGACAGACAGACAGGCAGGCAGACAGGCAGGCAGGCAGACAGACAGACAGACAGACAGACAGACAGACAGACAGACAGACAGACAGAC
>NC_048578.1:29482459-29487459 GCF_013265735.2 Oncorhynchus mykiss | reverse complement strand
TGTCAGATCAGCATTTTTGAAGAAGCTGACCAGAGCAACACATATCAAACAGTAAACTTATATAATAATGGAACTGTATTGATACAAGGCAATGATTCAAGCCTCCAGGCTTTTGAGAATAGGTTTGCTACCCTAAAAGAAGACGCTGACATCATCTCAGAAAATGAGGAAAAAGTCAAGGAGGGAGATGGAGAAAAGCAGACCCCAATGGTCTCTGTGACCCAGCAGGAAGCCCTCAACGTCCCTTTACCTACCTCACCTGCAGCAGACAGAGTCAAGGACATGACAATTTCAATAAGAACACCTGCTATGCAACGTTTCCACAACACCCTCTCTCTAGTCGAAGCAGAGGTCATAGAACTCAGAGAGAAGAAGCTTCAAGAGGAGGACACTGTCCAGAAACTCAAAGAAGAGATGAAACAGTTCAGGGAGGAGAGCAGAGCATCCATAGCTAAATTAGAAAGCAGAATGGACAAGCTGAGTCAGACAAATGATGACCTCAGAGTACATCTGAGCACAACTAGAAAGGAGCTCGAACAAAAAGAGAGGTACATTGACACCCTCAACCGGCAGAGAGTCATTGTGTCCTCTGCATCTAGAGAACATGTCCACCAGCTTGGTACAACACAAGCAGAACCTGAGACCAGCATGGCCTCCACTACACAGCCGGATGACACTGCACCAGCCTACCAGTCTGCTCCAGCCCAGGTCAACCTACCAGCCTCCCAGTCTGCTCCAGCCCAGGTCAGAATACCAGCCTCCCAGTCTGCTCCAGCCCAGGTTAACCTACCAGCCTCCCAGTCTGCTCCAGCCCAGGTCAACCTACCAGCCTCCCAGTCTGCTCCAGCCCAGGTCAACCTACCAGCCTCCCAGTCTGCTCCAGCCCAGGTCAGAATACCAGCCTCCCAGTCTGCTCCAGCCCAGGTTAACCTACCAGCCTCCCAGTCTGCTCCAGCCCAGGTCAACCTACCAGCCTCCCAGTCTGCTCCAGCCCAGGTCAGAATACCAGCCTCCCAGTCTGCTCCAGCCCAGGTTAACCTACCAGCCTCCCAGTCTGCTCCAGCCCAGGTCAGAATACCAGCCTCCCAGTCTGCTCCACCCAGACAATCACCCACAACTGCAATTCTAATTGATTCAAATGGGAAGTTCTTAGTCCAGGAAAGATTATTCCCTAGACACCAGGTGTATAAGTTCTGGTGTCCTACAACTGAGAGTGCAATGCAGCTACTCAGTCAGACCAGGATTGACACCCCTGACAACATCATCATCCACACTGGCACAAACGACCTTCATGCCAAAGGTGAAAATGTATCTGGGGCAGTGAGAAGAGTGGCAGAACGGGCACAGGCTATGTTCCCAACAACCAATATAGTTGTGTCCACCCTCCTACCAAGAAAAGACTTCCCAGAAAAGTTGATCGACAAAATAAATCAACAGATCACTGTGGACTGTGCCTCACTGCTCAACGTCAGAACGGCTCACCACCCCACTCTGACATGTCAACACTTATATGATAATATACATCTTGATCAGGACAGTATCAGAACCTTTGCCAAGGACCTAAAAGATGCAACACTTGGCAGGGACCCACACACCCATCACCCCAGCAACAAAGGTCCCCCGCCCCACCTTCTGAAACAACAGTACCTCCACCATCCCGAGGAGAAAAGAGCCAGACATGGCTTATTACAGCACAGCTCTACTAGACCAGGCCCAACACAGCACAGCTCTACTAGACCCGGCCCATCACAACACAGCTCTACTAGACCCGGCCCTTCACAACACAGCTCTACTAGACCCGGCCCATCCCAACACAGCTCTACTAGACCTGGCCCATCACAACACAGCTCTACTAGACCCGGCCCATCACAACACAGCTCTACTAGACCCGGCCCATCACAACACAGCTCTACTAGACCCGGCCCATCACAACACAGCTCTACTAGACCCGGCCCATCACAACACAGCTCTACTAGACCCGGCCCATCACAACACAGCTCTACTAGACCTGTCCCATCACAACACAGCTCTACTAGACCCAGCCCATCACAACACAGCTCTGACCACTACTCCAGGGTCGGTCAGAACACTGCCCTTCAGGGAAGTAGACCACATGATGCAGTCCACACCATGTATCAATTAGATCGTCAGCCTACATATGCTGAGGTAACCTCTGGCAGAAGACCCCTAGAACAATCAGAGATAGGAGAGGTGCGCCAACTACTGCAACTAATATGCAGACTACTGAGCTAGACAGTCCCTTTAATTCACACACGGGCACACACGCGCACACACACACACACACAAACACACAGGGTTGCAGATTGCACATAACATAAGTACAGTGCAATCTTATTCCATTCTTATTCATTTGTTTACAAATATTCCTAAATGTATTGACACCGGTATTATAATAATTATTATATGTAATGGTGTGTGTCTGTGTGTGTGTGTGCGCGTGTGTGTGTATGTATGTATGTATGTGTGTATATGTGTATGTGCATGTATGTGTGTATATATATATATATATATATGTGTATGTGTATATATATGTATATATATATGTATGTATGTATGTGTGTGTGTGTGTATGTATGTGTGTGTGTGTGTGTGTGTGTGTGTGTGTGTGTGTGTGTGTGTGTATGTGTGTATATGTATGTGTATGTATATATGTGTATGTATGTGTATGTGTATGTATATATATATATATATGTATGTGTATGTATATATGTATGTATATGTGTATATATGTATGTATGTATATATATATATATATATATATATATATATATATATATATATATATATAGTATTTTATTTTTTTTGTTATTTTCGATGTACTTTACTCAAACCAGTGAATATCACTTATTATAAATGAGATCATTAACTATCAGCTCTTGGAATATCCAGGGCCTATACTCTTCACATTTTGGTTATAAAACAACTAATCCAGAATTGATTAAAAACATCAAGGGACAGGACATCATAATCCTACTGGAAACATGGTGTCGTGGAGACATAGATACTCAGTGTCCCTCAGGCTATAGAGAAAGTTTACTACCATCAATCAAACATAAAAATGTTAAACGGGGCCGAGACTCAGGTGGAATCATCATTTGGCATAAGCAGGACTTAGCACTGAATGAAATGAAAAAAGGTACCACTCACATTTGGCTAAAACTTAACAAAGGTACAATCTATTGTGACAATGATGTATACATATGTGCAGCTTATGCTCCTCCTTCAGATTCATCATATTATGATGATCAGTTTTTTGACAATCTCCAGACAGAAATCATTACATTTCAGGCGCAGGGTAAAGTGCTTCTTTGTGGAGATTTCAATGCAAGAACAGGTTCTGAGCCTGACTACACTGATGCGGGAGGTAACCACCACATATTTGGACACCCCTCCTTGTACAGTAGCCCTATTATAAATAATAGAAACAGTCCTGACCAAATACTGAACAAAAATGGAAAAGAGTTAGTACATCTCTGTCGAGCCTTAGGCCTGTACATGCTTAATGGTAGAATCAGAGGGGACTCTTTAGGTCAGTTTACTTACTGCTCAGCTCTTGGGACAAGTGTAGTCGATTATGCCATCACTGACATTGACCCCTCCTCCATTAGTGCATTCACTGTCAGACCACAGACACCATTGTCAGATCACAGTCAGATCAACGTGTTTCTGAAGAAATTAACCGGCAATATTCATTCAAAAAAACAGCCCAATAAACTTTACAACATAAACCAATCGTTCAGATGGGCTCCAAACAGTGCAGAGGCATTCATTGAAACATTGAACTCAAATGAAATGATGAACTCTATACAGTTTTTCAATAACTCACAGTACCAAAACAATAAAGATGGTGTCAATTCAGCTACCCAAAACATCAACTGCATATTCCAAAAAGCAGCATTGAAAGCAAATTTGAGAAAACCAAAGCAATGCAACATCAGAAGCAAAAATCAAAATGTTTCTGACAAATGGTTTGATAATGAATGTAAAACAATTAGAAAACACCTAAGACAAATGTCAAACAAAAAACATAAGCAGCAAAACAACCCAGAGCTACGATATGAATACTTTGAAACTCTGAAACAGTATAAACAAACACTGAAATGCAAGAAATTGAATTATACCAACAAGACACTTGATGAAATTGAAAACGCAATTGACCAAAATCAGTTCTGGGACATGTGGAACAATTTAAGCACATCAAAGCCACAAGAATTAGCCATACAAGATGTAGGAATTTGGAAAACTTACTTTGATAATCTATACAAAAACATCCCACAAAAAGACTTACAACAGAACCAATTAGAAATTATAGAAAAATTGAACATCCTTGAATCAGTCATTAAAAACAACCAAAATCCATTAGATTACCCAATAACCCAACAAGAACTAAATGAAAAGCTAAAATCTATTAAATCAAAAAAGGCTTGTGGTGTAGACAACATCAGAAATGAAATGCTGAAAAACAGCACACCTGAGTTGCAAAATGCTGTGCTTAAATTGTTCAACATGGTTTTAACTTCTGGCTGCTTCCCTGATGTCTGGAACCAGGGGCTCATCTCCCCTATCCACAAAAGTGGAGACAAATCAGACCCCAATAATTACAGGGGAATTTGCGTCAACAGTAACTTGGGAAAGATTTTCTGTAGCATTTTGAATTCAAGAATTCAAACCTTTCTTCAAGAAAAAAATGTAATAAGTAAATGTCAAATTGGCTTTCTCCCTAACCATCGCACTACTGACCATATATACACCTTACACACACTAATTAATAAACACGTCCACCAAAAAAAAGAGGGCAAAATCTTTGCTTGCTTTATTGACTTTAAAAAAGCATTTGATTCGATTTGGCATGAAGGGCTATTCTACAAAATTCTACAAAGTGGGCTTGGTGGTAAGGTGTATGACTTAATAAAATGTATGTACACAAAAAACAAGTGTGCAATAAAAATCAAAAACCAAAGAACATAATTTTTTTCACA